>NW_020664435.1:12292098-12489939 GCF_002925995.2 Terrapene triunguis | reverse complement strand
ACAGGTAAAAGGATTTGGAGTCTCTGGCCAGGAGGGATTCCATAGCACAGTACACAGGAGAGCTGCCACCCTTCCCTTTATAGTTATGACACACCTAGAAGGTGATACAGAACAAGGTGATACAGAACAATCAACATAGATTTGTCAAGAACAAATCATGTCAAACCAACCTAATAGCTTCTTTGACAGGGTAACAAGCCTTGTGGATAAGGGAGAAGCAGTAGATGTGGTATATCTTGATTATAGCAAGGCTTTTTAATATAGTTTCACATTACCGTCTCATAAACAAACTAGGGAAATATAGCCTACTATAAGATAGATGCATAACTGGTTGGAAAATCATTCCAGAGAGTAGTTATCAATGGTTCACAGTCAAACTGGAAGGGCATATAGAGTGGGGTCCTACAGGGATCGGTCCTGGGTGCGGTTCTATTCAACATCTTCATCAATTATTTAAATAATGGCATAGAGTTTACACTTAAAGTTTGCAGACTATACTAAATTGGGAGGGGTTGCAAGGGCTCTGGAGGATAGGATTACAATTCAAACTGGAAAATGGTCTGAAGTAAGCAGGATGAAATTCAATAAGGACAAACGCAAAGGACTTCACTTTGGAAGGAACAATCAATTACACAAATGCAAAATGGGAAATGATTGCCTGGGAAGGAGTATTGCAGAAAGGGATCTGGGGGTCAGACTGGATCACAAGCTAAATATGAGTCAACAGTGTAACACTGTTGCTAAAAAAGCAAATATTCTGGGATGTACCAAGAGAATGTTCTAAACAATACATGGGAAGTAATTCTTCCACTCTACAATAAGGCCTCAACTGGAGTATTGCATCCAGTTCTGGACGCCACATTTCAGGAAAGATGTGGACACACTGGAAGAAGTCCAGAGGAGAGCAACAAAAATGATTAAAGCTCTAGAAAACATGACTTTTGAGGAAAGATTGAAAAAAACTTGGGTTTATAATGTCTGGGGAAGAGAAGACTGAGGAGGGATATGATAACAGTTTTCAGTACCTGTAAAAGGTACCTCGTTACAAGGAAGGGGGTGAAAAAATTCTCATTAATCTCTGAGGATAGGACAAGAAGTAATGGGCTTAAATTGCAGCAAGGGAGGTTTAGGTTGGACATCAGGAAAAACTTCTTAACTGTCAGGGTAGTTAAGAACAAATTACCTAGGAAGGTTGTGGAATTTCCATCATTGGAGGTTTTTAAGAACAGATTAGACAAACACCTGTCAGAAATGGTCTAGTTATTACGTAGTCCTGCCTTCAGTGCAGGGGCCTGGACTAGAACTAGATGACCTACTGTGGTCCCTTCCAGTCCTACACTTCTATGACTCCAATGCAAAAAAACCAGCAAACAAGCTGTACCAAGCTAATGTTAAAACTCCCCAAAAAGTGCTTCTAACACTTCAGAAAGCATATTCTTTTATCTGGAGTATTCCTTTGGCACAGCAGGTAGAAGAATCCAAAGATAGGAGAAATCTGTCATTACCTAACACTTGTGAAAAGGAGAAGGGACTTATGATCAGGCACCCGCAGTATGTTGATAAAAATAAAGCACTGCTAAGCAATCCTCCCCCCCATAAAGTTACAAGTGAATTAAAGATCAGTATCATAGATAACTATATCTTATTCAGTAAAATGTTTTATCCAAAAAAACAAAATTGAAGAGGTAAATTTAGGGAGGAAAGGGATATTATCTTGTGGATGAAGGGGAAGGGAAAAGACAAGGCTCCTTAAAAAAAAGGCAAAAAAGGGCAAAAATTCCAAAAAACATGTATAGTGTCTAATAGATACATGCTTTGTCACAGCCCTGGCCAAGTCCCCCTAATGGACGGTCGCTAGATTATATTAAATCTGACCCACCCTTAGGATCCCATGAGCATCCAAGCCAGCTGGTTCTGAGCAGAGTCCAGACACTATCTCTAGCTCTGAAGCTCTAGGTACAACTCCCTGTCTGAAACCCTTCCTTGGGATGTGTGACTTTGCAATTCAACCACCCTAAATCCCAATATCAGTGCCAAGACTTTGCAAATTACCCGTCACTGATGCACAGTCCTCCAAAATTTCCCATTCAATAGGCACTCTGGTTTACATGCAACTCTTCAGGAACAAAGACTTTACAAAGGAACTTTGCCAAGGAACACCTGACTCTGATAGTACAGGATCATTACAGATCTAGACAAAACAAACATTTGAACACAACCTTCCACCTCCCAACCCCATGGCCATCCGACTCCTTAGCCATTGGACAGTGTCTTTGGGGTAAACCAGAGCATCTCCTCCCCATCTCTTCCAGCTTTGTCTTCTGTTTCTGGTGTTAGAATGGTTCCCTTGCTTAAGAATGTCATTTATAAAAGCAGTTTGACACTTAAACAAAAGCAAACCAACAACTCTGTTGTTCCACTCAGGATGTTCAACGCTCCAAATCTCCCTCCTCCCCTCAACTTGTGGGGCAGAAAGTTGTTAAAAGTCAATAGCTCTGCTAGTAGGAACCCCACTGTCCCACCAGGATATAACCATTCATGGCTGATACCCCTGCTTTCCAGAGACAATCTGCTCCTCCTACAAAATGCAAGTTCCAATCCACACTGAAAGTTCCAATCATAAATGTTATTCATAAAGCAAAAAGGAATTCATACATTGACAGACATTCTCCAAACTGTCAAAAATATACTAGTATGCTCAAGTACCAAATCTTCCAAAAATATTTTTACTAAAAAATTAAAATTTTAATCCAATTTTTTCATGGCTCCTTAAACCTCTGGCTCAGGTCATGGATGAAGAAGCAGTCTATAATACAACTAGGCTGAGAACTGTTAGTTTTGTAGATTATGACCAAAACCTGGATTTGGTACCATAAAGAAATTGGGAGCCTTTGGAGAGCACATAGAACCAGTGCCACGTGTTCTTGACAGCTCATTCTGGTAAGGAGCAGACCACCATGTTCTGCAGAAGCTGGAGCTTTTGCTTCCACCTTCAACCCTAGACATAGTGAACAACAGTAATCTAGCCTGGAGGTGATAAAAATACATATCACTGTGGTTATATCCTTGTCAAAAAAGGACAGCTTCCTAGTAAGCTGAAGGAGGAATAAGAGGACAGATGCTTTCCATAGAAGGAAAGGCCAGTACCCATCAATATCACATCCATATTACTTCGGTTGTTTCAGCATTCTTCATCCAGAAACTTCTCTTCTGTAGGCACTGCAACTTTTTTATATTTTCTATAAAGTTTGTTGTAAAGGAAAGATACAGTGGGGTGAAAACAACAAAGTGCCTGGGGGTGCTTCAAAAAAAAATCAGCAGGCAGGCTCTCAGAATTTACTGATATGAATACTGAGAACAGGACAGATCCCCACCAGACATATACATTGGGAAGAGAAGGAGTTGCCTGTAACCAGCCTCTGGGCCCTGTTAAAGAAAGAAGTGTTGTAATTCCACTAGGCCATGTAAGTGATTCAGCAGTGACTTGTGATCAACAATGTTGAAAGCTACAAAGACTGAATAGTATGAGACTGAGGTCTGTGCTCTACCATAGCCATAAGGCCCATTGGTGCTACCAAGGCCATCCTCATGACAAGATCCAGTCCAAAAACCTGAGTGTGAGGAATTCAAGAAGATATCAGCACACATGAAAGATGATACTGGAGTTCATGCATCTCAAAGTTATTCCTGAGAGGAAATATTGTGTCCATTTTATAAATAAAGGAACATATAACTTAGTGACTTACCCAAAGTTACAAAGAGTCGGTGGCAGAAGAGAGAAGAGAACCCAACTAATCAGCTGGTTTGGGCTTTGGCCAAAAGAAAAGTTTTAAGAGGGGAAACACTGAACACCAAGTCTGATGTAGCTTTTAAAATGGTACGAATTACTTTGGGCTTGTCTATACTTAACACAGTGCAGCTACATTCCTGTAGCACTTCAGTGTAGACTCTACTAATGCCAACAGAAGGGCTTCTCCCATCAGCATAGGTAGTCCACTTCCCCGAAAAACGTTGATGGAAGAATTCTTCCATTGACTTAGTGCTGGTCTACACCGTAGATTAGGTTGGTATTGCTGTGTCAACTTTTCATACTCCTGAGAGGCGTAGCCATACTGAAGTTCCTAGTGTAGACCAGGCCTTAATAAGGATAAAGAGTCATTTTCCAAAACTGAGTAAAACATAAGGCTGCTTTGTGGTACTCAAATCTCAAAAGGCAGAGGAAGTCTAGAAACCATAGTCTGTCCCATAATCTTAAACAAAATCTTAAAGAGGAAGATATTTACTGTACACTAGTTAAATTTTGAGGAAAATGTCACTAAAAAAGCTTGTGGAGTATTCTTTACTTCCCTTGCTATTATATTTGAGAGGTATGGAAAGGAATTTTGTCCTTTGTATCCCAGCTTCTTCTACTGTTTAATCCCACAAGGAAGTCAACCCTAAATTTATAATCAAGAAGTTTCAGAGGGAACAAAAAACACTACCTAAA
Organism: Terrapene triunguis; assembly: GCF_002925995.2. Classification (NCBI taxonomy): domain Eukaryota; kingdom Metazoa; phylum Chordata; order Testudines; family Emydidae; genus Terrapene; species Terrapene triunguis. The sequence goes on along the minus strand of NW_020664435.1, from coordinate 12,485,453 downwards.
GCAGAGCTTTCTATAATCAGCAAAGACAGAAGACACCATAAAGTTCACTAGGAACCTTGCTAGGTCATCAATGTAATTTACCTTGGCAACTCTTGGATATTATTATAAATTGGAGCTATACAAAATCCTAAAATAGAGCTGATAAACTCTTACGGTTAACTTTAATACATTGGAGATAATCTATTCAGCATATCTGTGCAAGTACAAATAACCTTTTTGCAATTAAAGAATTAAGAGAGTCAATAATATGGCTACACAGTTCTGTATTTCAGTATCCTAAAAACTCCTCTGCCTGGAGACCGACACTACGTATCTAAATTTTAGTGAGGCAAAAAAACAACTTATTTCCAGAATCACATAAAGAAGGAAATAGGATATCTAATTATTCGTTATAGAGGATATACTTCAATAAGCAGCCCAAGCTATCCAATGAAAATAAGTAGGAAGTCCACAACTTTATTAAAAGGAGACTACTGTAATAACTATACTATTAACCCAATTTTTTCTTCAGAAACCAGTAGGTATTCTTTGCAGTTTAAACTTGTTGTGGGTGCCTAGTTCTCCCTTGAATAACTAATAGGGTTCCTAAGCCCTCAAAGTTCATGTAATCAGATTTCAGACCCACAGGACTGAATCTTCCTAGTTCCTATGTTGCATATTGCTCACTCTCTTACTGGATCAAACTAGTAGTCCATAATTGTTCAGCATCCTACCTCCAGTAGACGCCAATACCAGATGCTTCAGAAGAAAAAGGTAAGAAACCGTGCCATGGGAAATTATACAATAGCCTGCCTCTATGGAAAGCTTCTTCCTAACTCCCCTCAGTTAGAAGTTATCTTATCTCATGAAGCATGAAAATTGACATCTTCCAAAAACATATTTTCCTTTTTATTTTAATCTTACCAATGTAACTCTGGATGTTCTCATAACCCCGTGAAGTGTTCAAACTCTTCTTTAAATCCTGCTAAAGCTTAACATTTTGAGGTAATGAGTTTCATAGCCTAATTTTGTGTTGTTTTAAAAAGTATTTACACATGCTATCCACCTATCCCCCATGCCATAGGAGGTGGCAGCCAGGACTGGGGCTGCCAAGCTCGTGTGTCTACCAGTGGCAGGTGATGCAAGGGGTGTACAGTTCTGGGTCGCTGTCCTCATCATCATCACTGGAGAGAGGTGGCGCTGAGGCCCCTGGGTTGATGATCAAGCTCGGTCCGGGCCTCGCTGGGGTACCGTCTGTACCAAATAGGGGGGTCCCTGGCATAGAAGAAACTGCCAGGTCTGCCTGTCTAGTGAAAAGTTGCAGTACCGGAAACTCGGTGCTGGAGATGGCAGCGCAATCTGAGAGGAGAGGGTCAGAACTGTCAACACCAAGGTCTTGCTGAGCTGCCTACGTGCAGCAAGTGGTGCCATTACCGTGATCGGTGCCGAGATGTTCTTTGGCACGTTTGGTGCTGAGCTAGGCTTTAGATCACGATGACTGAGACTGGTGTTCGGTCGCCTTTTTAGGGACAGGGTCCTTGGAAGCAGTCTTGGTAGTGGAGCCCTTGTTTGAAGCTGCTGCTGGCAACTGTTGGTCAGGAGGCAGCCTGGACTCTGGGTCGGAGGCGGGCCTGAGGGATTTCTCCATCATGAGTAATTTAAGTTGGAGGTCCCTGGCCTTTAGTGTCCTGGCAGTCAGATTTTTACAATGAGGACACTTTTGAGGAATATGGGTCTCTCCGAGACAGCGGATGCACTGAGTGTGGCTGTCTGAAACAGATATCGATAGCCAGCAGATCAGGCAGTGTTTAAATCCCAGGGAACCAGGCATGCCTGAGGAAGGTCCAGCTCTGGAGAAGAACAGGGTAGCCCATTTATAAGCAGTCGTTGGCAGAGGGGGAAAACTACCCTAAACATTTTTTGTTTTTGTTTTTTAATATGGAAAAAATTAAAAGTAATGTTAACTGAAGTTAACTAGAATAGAGGGGGATACAAGAAAAGGAAGGAATATGAACTATCTATAGAGTTGAAGGGGTGCTGCTGTCGCTCCAACTCAAGTCCAGGGCAGTAGAGAAGGAACTGGAGGTCAAGTTGGCTGCACATGCTAGGTAGCCACTCGGAACAGCACGAGACGGCTGCTATGTGTGTGCAGCCAACCGGGGCACTGCTACTACAAATCTCTGATTACAAGCACAGGGCACCAAGACACCTAAAATGGAGCACCCACAGGGACACTCCTTGAAGAACATTATTTTCCTGGTAAAACAGGTGTATCAATATTGTATGTAACATGTGCCAGAGTTAGAAGGGCCAACCCACTTTTTCAGAGACAAAGACACACTAGCACCCCAGACAGGTGTTAAAGAGTGATCACCGGCATAGGTGGCCATTCTTCAGCAACAGGAAGATGTAAACAAGAAATTTACATTGCATCACAGGAACATTTCAAACCTCACATCCACAATGGACTACGTGTCACCATGACTCAACAAAGATGTTTCTAGCACAAGAAACTGAGTTACAAAAGGGGGAGGAAAACACTTTACTTCAACCTCTCCGCTCATGACATCAACAACTCTCAAAGAACTGAACTAAGGGGGAGTGATCCCAGGCTGAACAGAGACCCAGCCTTTGAAATTTACAGCAGCATATGGTGAGACAAGGTGCTTTTAAGGATACTTCGCTTGTTAAGTTAAGAGTAATATGCAAGCTAATACCTATTTCTTTTGTAACCAATTTTGACTTTTAGGCATTATCACTTGTAATCAATTAAAATCTTAGGAGGTTAATAAACTTGTTTTATCTTAACCAGTGTGTGTTTGGATTAAAGTGTCTAGTAAACTCCATAGGGGATAATAAGGTTGGTGCATTATCATTTTCCTTTGATTAAATGACATACTTTCTATGACCTTGCATTGTTCAGTAGCATGCTGGACAGTACAAGAGACACATTTCTGAGGGAATATATAGGACTAGGAATTTGTAGGGTCTCATGAGTGATCATCAGAGTGTTCATGTATTTAGCTGGGAGTGAATCTGCATGCTGAAGGCTGCATTAGCAGGTCAGGGTTGGCTGTTCTGGCAGTAAAGCCATGTAAAAAGCACCCCAGGCTAGAGAGTTAAGGGGACACTACTGTTCAACAGTTCAGTTTGTACCTTGGGGGATTTCACATTGTGGACCAAAGTATTTTTCCTTTCCTCTCCTAGAATGACTTCAAAGCATAGTTTGTGTTATGAGGGGTGGGAACAATTTAGTATCATTGACATCAAAAATCCCCACCACATACACATATACCCCTACCTAGCCAAGACTGGGTTTTGTTTTAAAAAAAATATATTTTAAAAGTCATATTTTACCTCATAGTGCTCTTCTTTTGCAGGATTCCATCAATTCATGGATCCAGACAGGGGCAGCAGGTACACTTCAGAACACTTCAAGGTTCACTTCAGAACACTGTCTAGCTGTACGAGGTATATGATCTGAGATAGGGCATTTCCTGGGAAGGGAGAGGGGAGCCCATGGAAGGTCTTTGGTAGACAGAGTCAGGGTGACCCTGGCCCAGGAGGAGTTTGGGGAAAGCAAGTACCTGCCATGCTGCCTACAAAGCACTGCCACCTGATAAAGTCTTAGAAAGTGGTGAGCTAAGATGGTTTACTATGCATAATGGTTCAATTTATTATCTCATCCTTCCATCCACATATTTTCCTTTTGTCTATGTCCTCCCTTTATGGTACCTTTCATTATACAAGAATATGAACTCTTTGGAGTGGGGATTGTTTTATTTACGTTTGTATAGCACCTGACAAGTATTCTTAACTGTGGTTTCTAGGTGCTGCAGCATTACAAATAGTAATTAGCAGTATTAGTACTACCAGACTGGACAGGAAGAGAGGAAAAAAAAGAACGAAAGGAAGCAGCAAGGATGGGGTAGCACCCATCCATAGTTATTCTCACATTCTGAGTAAGAGCAGTTCTCTTCCCCCATTTCCTTTCTCGATGACTCCTGCCAAGAAAATCCTGACCCTACCCACCCTAATCAGCCACAGGCAGACTCCTCGAACTCTACATTCTTGGAAATTTCTCCTGACTCTCCTTCACCATGGCATTTGTAGAGCTAGGCAGCCCTTGAAGTCTTCTATCCATTCTAGTGCCAACAGCGAACCCCTGCCTGGAATCAGGAAGTGTTGGAAGACTACAAAAGAGAATGATCAATTTTAAATTTGCATTTAAATAAAACAGCTTGAGGTTTCAGTAACAATAACTTACATTAATTTGAGAGATGTTATGCATGAAAGCCACATTGAAAAAGGTGTGTTTTTGTTGCAATTTTGGAGAATGTAATTACTAATATTTCCTTATAACAAATGCACGCCTCCGGCAGACAGCCATTAAAAAATAAAAAAAACTCACTTCCTTTCTCCAAATAAAATCATTTAGGAGATATCTGTGCATGCCTGAACAGTACCTCTAGGAGGGTGAATAGCAAGTTTATTAAATTCAAACCAACTGCCGTAAGTGGATGAAGTACTGTTCATGCAAAAAGATTCATCAGTGTTTGTGTGACCATTTTATACACTTGACATTATTTCCATAGCACATTTCATGCCAGCCAACTTCAGCCGCACCTGGAAAAATGTAATTTGCCTTATCTACAGTATATTTTTCAAGACATGTTATTCCAATTTACATTTATTCACAAATATTGGATTATTTTGGTTTAAATGTTGTACTAGATATATTCAAAATTTTAATACTGCATTAGCCCTTCTCTACATAAAGGAATTTTTCCTAATAACCATTAAGTTCATTTGTTTACAAGATTTCAGCACAGCCCCCTCACTCCTATTGCTGCAGAGAACATCTGGCTACAGTTTTGCCTACTATTTCTATTCCGTGATTTGAATTAATGCAAGTAAAAACTCCTGCTCCCCCAGTATGCTTTGTTGCAAGCGAACCTTCTATGCTTCCATTCATACTTAATAGTCCATTGCACTGCAGGTTACATTTGGTGTAATATGTAATGGATGCCTTGGAACAGCAACATGAAATTCCAATTAAATTCTTTTATATATAACAAGCACAGAGCTCTTTAAAAAGCCTGATCTGAGATTTTAATTAGTGCCCTTTGTTACAATACGTTTGATCGCCAGCACTTAATTTTCATGATATTTCTTAGAAAACCCACGCACACAAAAGGTCACTACAGTACTCAATCCAACGAAGGATGCAACTGTTTTATTACAACTGGTACCAATCACTGAATCATTTAAAAACATAGATCAAGATATCTTCTGCTTAAGGAGAGTTAATCCCAGTATTTTCAACCACACAAATAAATACAAAGTCCTTTCCCAAGCACAGTATCTGCTGCAAATCCACTCTTTTTCCAAACTTGGAAAAGATAAATGGACTCTCAATTATGTAAACATCTTTATACAAAATTTCTATGAATGAAGCAGTTTTACTAAATAATTTTTTGGAAGGTTAGCAAAAGAGTTATCCGTTAAGTTGACCATTTTTCCCAAATAAAAACCAATCAAAAATAGTTTGAAAAATAATACCAACTGCATTTAATAAACACTATTAACATTTTATGGAAAAGGTGGTACAGCACTTAAAATCTGTTTGGAGTTCTAAACATTTTTGTGCCAAAGTGAGCATATTCACAGTCAGGTAAATATTATAAGGTTTATATGTAAACATACAAGGTAAATTACATAAAGATCACTTATTCCAAATCTTAAATGTTTTTTGCAACTACTGTTGATTTTTTAGAATCAGAATACTATTCACTTGTGGGTTTTTTGTTTTTCAGGTTTTGTTTCTTACTTTTTTTGTTTTTTCAGACATTTAAACAGTGTATTATTCCAAAACAAAATTGGGCCAAAGTTTTGCTTTTAGGTTATTAGCTCATCTGCCATTGAAACAGAATACAGGTCAATGGCTCAAAGGACAGGCTATTTTGCTCTTTAAAAAGAGAAATTACCCCAGTTTTATACAGTGACTATAACCACTGTAAGAAAGACAGATTAGAGTATGTACTCAACAGGACAGAATTTACAGGTTTTTCAGGTATTCTTTAGGATAACTTTGGGGCGGGAGGCATGGCCAGCCTTACGAGTGGGCGACACCCCAGTGCGCTGTGATAGGGGGTCATAAACCGAGTGCTGGGCCTGGAGCTGGGGATGGACTGGACTGGGGACCGAGCTGTAGCTACGAGTCCTGGCCAGGTTGGGGAGGGATGAGACTTCCTCTTCCGCTTCACAGGCCAGGTCAGACTCACCTCCAGGAACCTCCCCCAGCTGCAGAAAGCTCTGAAGGCAGCACCGCCACCAACAGCAGCACAGAAGTAAGGCTTGCAATACAGCAATCCCCTACAATAGCCTTGCGACTCCCCCACGACCTCCATTTGGGTCGGGACCCCCACAGTTATAACACCATGAAATTTCAGATTTAAATATCTGAAACTGTGAAATTTAAGATTTTTTAAATCCTGTGACCGTGAAATTTACCAAAATGGATTGGAAATTTGGTAGTGCCCTAAACAAACAAGTTATTCTTGCTAGTATAGGCAGAGAGAAGACTTGTTATACCCATGGCTGTGTCTACCAAAAAGTCTACCCATCACTGACAAAAGGTACAGCTGAACTGGTGCTGAAATGGTTTGATTGCAACTGTAGACAAGCAGAACAAAATCATGTTTAGTTCCCTTTCAGAAATCGTGGCTGAACACTACATAAGCTGTCTACAAAAATTTCTCACTGTTGCTAGCACCAGTTCAGCTCCATCAGTGTTAGCAATGTGGCACACCCTAGTTTAGACAGGCTGTTGTGTGCAAATACCATTTTAAATTAATTTAATGTTAATTAAAACTGATCTGACTGATCTAATCCATTTAAGACAGCAGCTGGTAAGCTCTCACAATAGTGCTTTTGTAAACTACAAAAAACTATTCATTGCTTACAATGAGTAACTCAGAAACCCAAATATTTCACTCAGCAACTAATATGCAAATTCAGTTAACTTTTTCGTATTAAGCTATAATAAAATTATGTTTTATTGAAAAAAGAAAAACCTATGTGCACAGAACCATGCAGATCATGTGATTTATAGCCATTTGATATAAACAATTAGTTACAAAGCAAAAAAGGCTACTGAACATAAAATGATCAATTCTTAAAACCCTTTTCCCTGCATGACATGCTACACTATATTAAAAGTGAAAAATTAAGTTTACATTAAAGATATAGTACTACACAACTCGTTAGAACTAAAGTCTAAGATTGCACCCCCACCGCATGTTAGCGTAGCAGACATGCATTGAATTATCCAGCAACTGACTATCAAGTCATTCAATAATTGCCAATATATTACAATAATTCTAAAAATGCATCTCAAAGCAAAAATATTCAACATGCATATTTATCTATGTGTTCAGAGTTCTCAAGTATACCAAAATGTTCTGCTTTTCTGGCTTGCCTGTTCTACTGTATGGGCAAGTACGAGTAACATTCTGCAAGAAGGGGAGACACTCCCTAACCAAATCTCATATCCTAGGGTTAAGTGCACTGAGATGGCAACCAGGTGACCATGAGTTCAACTCATTTCTATTGCTGTGTCATCTATTTTAGGTTATATACTGCCACCCAGTACCATAGTATCTGAGCACTTTTTTTAATTGCTCTTTATTTTTGTCTTAGGTATTTATACAACCCCCATTACTGTAGTGTTTGAGCATCTCATAACCTTTAATTTATTTATCCTCACAACCCCTGTGAGGTTACTAAAGTCATTTTACGGATGGGGAAGCATGACGCAGAGAGGCTAAGTGATTTTTCCCAAGGTCACAAGCAGGGATGGAACAAGGATTTGAACCCAAGTCAACCAAGTCCTAGGCCAGTGCCCTAACCACTGACCAGCCCTTCCCTCCTTTAAAGAAGGGCACTGAAGTGCACAGAAATATATTTAGCAAGACAATACGCTACCCTAGAAGGCAGTCCAGTATCACCCATTTTATAAGTAAGCCAACTGAGAGATTTCACAAATCCACTTTAGGCAGAGCTGGGAAGAGAATCCACATCTCTAATACAGCAGTATTATCTTGTCTACACCCACAACTCTTGCCACTAATACATCACACCCATTCCCAAATCCAAAAACAAAATACATGATTTGGTATCACCAACATCTTACTGCTGTCTAGCAAATAACTAATCTGCTGGTAAAGCACATGCCAATTCATCCAATAGTGTGTGTTCCATATAGAGAAAAATAGTTACTCCTTTACTCAAATGGGAGAGGTCTTATAGTCCAGAGTTCAAATCCTACTGGCAACCTATGTCCTTATGGTCACACATGAAGGTATTTGTTTTTCTAGTTTTATTGAAACTGGTTTAATTCACATAATGAGAAAACATCTTTAGAAAGAGGTTTTTATAGTTTAAAACCACCATAAGCTGTCAAAGACACAATGTACAACAATACACCGGTGTGCCACATTTCAGTAATTTGTCATACATGTTAATTGTGTCACACACAGGTAGGTTTGAACATTGGTATATGCATGTCAGCACAGGAATACCACTCTTGCAAAGATTAGGAGTTTTGCAGAAGGGGAGCTATTTTGGATTTAGTGGCTGCCTAAACAAGTAAATGGCATATTAAGACTGTAGACATGTTCTGGAAGAGATTAGACGTTTATCCTTGGGCTGAGACCAAGTATGAAAGGTTCAGCCCTCCTAAGAGAGCAAGTGTAATCAGGATTTTAATGGCAACTCTGGATGTAACCATAACTGTAGCAGCATTTGTTACCATGAACACCAATTAGATTGTGCATAGTGAGAATATGAAAAATTCTACTGAGTTCAACAACAATCTGCATTCTCAAATTGCACTGTTTGCAACAATGCACGCTCCAAACCTCCACTGAAAACCTTTATTGACCTTTTTGCAAGTCACAGACCAGTTTGAGATATTATAGTTGCTCTTTCACTGCTATGTTACAATTCTAGTGCTGACAATAATATAAAGTTTGTTAGTCTAAACTGATATTAAGACTCAAGATAAGGCATCCAATATCAGTTCATAACAGCCTTTTTCCGGAACATAACTAAAATTTGCTATCTTGTTATCTCACTGTTATGCACAGCAGCTCATAATATGAAAGACCACCTCTAACCTGAGAATTCTTCTTGTATGGCACCTTGACACTAGAGGATAAACTAAGAAAGAGTGACAGCCTTACAATAGAGTATTTATTTTGTTGTCAAAAGGCATTTGGTGCTATCTTTGGACATTTTGTTATATGTAATAGGTTTTACACATTAGGGAATCAATTAAGTTTATTTCATACCCTATAACCAGATTTCCCTATCTAGTAGCATGAACGCTAAACATTAAATTTTGACAGTTTAAAAAGGATTCACTCAATGTTTTGGGCCAGTCTGACTGGAAAACACACAATCTAGGGATTCTCTTTTATTATAACGAGGAATCTGGTGGCACCTTAAAGACTAACAGATTTATTTGGGCATAAGCTTTTGTGGGTAAAAAACCCCACTTCATCTTCATCCACTAAATCTGTTAGTCTTTAAGGTGCCACTGGACTCCACGTTGTTTTTGTGGATACAGACTAACACGGCTACCCCTCTGATACTTGTATTTTATTATGTTTGTCAAATACACAATGGGGCCCAGCCTGGTCATGATCTTTAGGCATTTAATATTGATATTGTGGTAACAATCACCACTTAGTTTTAAGAAGTCAAACATTATTCTACATAGATATATCTCACTTTGCGTCAATAAAATAAACAGATGCCACAAAACTACAAAAACATTGTCAGACTATTAGAATATGAAATATTTTATATAAACATCCACAATGATCTTAAAAGATACATGAAACTGAGTGATCAGAGAAAAAATGTCCCCCAAGACACATCAAAAATGCTCATGCAACATCCTTCTTGACTTTGTCAGATGACTCCATACGAGATGAAAAGTTAATTTGATAAATTCAGCTCAGAGACAGAACTACAACCCACAGAAAAATAAGATGATAAATAACCCACCACCCACAAAAGGATACTATCCTCCAACTATAAGAATACTGACTGCACAATAATAGTTGTTCAGAAAAGCAGCAAGAGGCATTATGGACCATGAATAAGGAATTCCCTAGACCACTGCTGAAGTTTCTGGATGGTGACATGGAGAAACATACACACATTGTTTGTCATTGTTTCCCAATATAATTCTCAACAATTAAATAGTCTAATGCAACTCTTATCTTTATTGTCAAATCATGAAAACTGCATTTTCTCCACCTTTTCCTTCCCACTGCCAATGATGGCATATAATTAAGATGGAAATTTAGATTGTGAGGGGATGGTTGGGACACTAAGGATCCTAGCCATCTCATAAATAGCCTGTGTCAGCCAGGTAAAAATAAAAAACAAAAAAGCAAGAACTAAACTATTCACCAAACAGGCTTCCTCAGTTCCCTCAAAAAAAAAGGGGGGGGGGGGAAATGTGTGTTTGTAAGCAACTGGAAAACAGGCTGTGGTAAGGGCTGCACGTGAACATACTGTTAAGAAAACTGTACTTCCCACCTCCCCAACGGTAGCAGGGCCAGCACTGAAGGAGGAGGCACTGAGGGTGATAAGTACCTGTCTACATTACAGAGGGTGACTGGGAAGCTGCTCTGCGGAGAAGAGCATGTCTGCCAAAGCCTATGTTTCTAAGCACCTCTTTGCATATGAATAGGCAAAGACATGATATGCCTAAGACATGTTTCCCTCCAAGATTGTTTTTGAGGCAATAAAGCATTAAAATCTAAGGATTTAAACACGAGTTATGAGTACTTTGTTTTTTCCTGTTTTTTCCAACATAACTGCTTATCAGTCAAAAGTATCTCTCTTCCAATAAATTCTTTAACAATTATATTACCCCCTACCTAATTGGATTGTGCATCTGTTTATCCATGTTTGTGAACTGATTCCATTTGACTGACAAGAGGTTGTGCTGGAAAGACATTGCACACATGCTGAAAACTAATAGACGCTTTTGCTTCACGTAAAAGAAATGGAAAATAATTTAATTAAAAAGCCAACTTCTACTAATAAAACTTGTTTACAAGAACCAAATTTATAAAAATTAAATTTTATTTATGTACTGAAAAGCATGAGTAAAGTGACTAACAAATACTAATCAGGTTTTTAAAATAATAAAGAATGTACAAGATGTGGTCAAAGTGCACATATGAAAAGAATCAACTTTTTAAAAATTTTATAAGCATATTAAGTTATATATCACATCACATGAACCAAGCTTCCTTCTGAAACATATGAACTACTTTGGTATCCATAAAAAAGCATCCTCTTTTAAAACTATCAGGTGCAACTTCTATAAAAGTGAGCATCACAGAAGAATCTGAAATGATATCAGAGAGCTGAAGTACTGCAACAGGAAGGCTTACAAAGGTATCAATCACAGTGTGCAAAGTAAAAAACAAAAACAAAAGACAAGTGGATAAACAACTGATCTCTCTCACCCAAAGTCAATTTTTTTTGCAACTTCATATAGGAGTTGCAAAATTTCTCATTAAATTTAACCTTGTAAAACAACACTTTCAGACCGACAAGTCACACAGTATTTATTCACACAGGACACAATCTAAGGTCCATGAAGTCAATGGAGATACTCACCTACTTTAATGAGCACTGGATCGGCCCCATAATCTCATGCAAAATGCTTTCAAATGTCTAAATATATATTTTTGAATAAGCTTTTGTTTTAGACTATATATTCCCAATTTTGTAATTATAAACAGTAATTTTTTGGTGTTTCACTGGATAGCATCCAACTATGTTGGATCTAGTGGTCAGTATTAACGCTTTAGGACAACTAATCACTTTAGGACCAATTTGGGAAGTTACAAATGGGAGGAAAGAAATTGCTGCATGAAGACCTTACATGTGCAAATTGTAAGTGTTTTTTAAAAGCAAAGTGATAGTAGCAGATTATTAAGGCTCATCTTCTAATGGGACACTATTAAGTTAAAAATTGTATGTTACATGAAATTCCTTACTGATGTCTTGCACCTTAAATTATTAATAGTTGAAGATGTACTTTATTTTCACCAGTTATGTGGTTTTAACTTTTGTATTTCACTCAAATAATGAAACTGGACAAGTCAACTTAATTTCAATATAACAAACAAAAAATCTGTTTGGGTTTGCAACACTGCAGGGTTATAAAACAAAAGAACAAGGGCTTCCAATTTTAAATGAATGCATAAACATATTTGGAATGGGTTACCTAGGGAGGTGGTGGAATCTCCTTCCTTAGAGGTTTTAAGATCAGGCTTGACAAAGCCCTGGCTGGGATGATTTAGTTGGGATTAGGGTCCTGATTTGAGCAGGGGGTTGGACTAGACCTCCTGAGGTCCCTTCCAACCCTGATATTCTATGATTTTATGATTTGTTTTTAGGATTTGTATTTTAAAATCCTCCCAAGATCATGTTCTCTGCCTAAATAAAGTTGTCTGTACATTTTCTCAATTATTTACTGTACTTATATGTTGACTTTTGTGCATCCTTTGATTAAAAATGAATAGACAGACTCCACAAAACATCACAGACCTAAAATATTCCTATTTTCTAGTCAACTTTAATGCTTTAATGTAAACAAGCTTTGTGGGTTTTTTTGTGCAGTGAAACTGGAAATTGGAAGTCTAAAAGTTCACAGAGTAAGAAATACAATTAATTATTTTTTCTTTAAATAAATTTAGTACAAAAATCCAGACAAAGTGAATTTCACTTCCTTCTCTCCCACAGGACCATTTTTACATTTAAACCCTTCATACTGCAGTGCTTCCAAAGCCAAAGCTATTAAATTCAAGGTGAAATTTGTTTAAATAAGGAGATTAGGATCATGATCTATGTAGTTATGTTTTATGTAACAGTCAAAACATTCATAAATATCTGCAAATAAGCACTATTTTGAAGTGATAAGAACATTAAAGAGTTGGAGCTGTACCAAAATGAAATTAATTTAGTCTCAAAGCTAAAGGGCACGTTTCTCTTTACCTGAAAGTTAACATCTTCTTTCTTAAATATTAATGCTCGAACTTCATCAGGGTCCCCATTAAATATAGCTTGAACCAGCGGTGGCTGAAACAAAAGAAAGTAGTAGTATTTAAAAACAAACATACATTCCATGCATTACTCCTACATGTATTTTTTTATGACAACATAATGGTCATATACCAAATCAAGACTAAGGAAGGTGTTCCAGGTAGCAAAATGGAAAAAAAAAAAAAAACTATTGTAATATTGCAAAACTTGGCCTGAAGGAAGTCAATTAACTGCCTTTCCCTCCCTCCCCCCACCCGCAATATACTTTACAAACTTGTACACAAACTAATGAACCACTGGATTAAAAAAAAGTTTTCTAGATTTTTCTAGGTTTTTAACTAATGGTTAAAAAAAAAAGACTTCTAAAATAAATTCCTGTGGCAAAGTAAGATCAGGTAGTCTAGGATATATTTTGAATAGTATATAATGTATGTAAAACTCATTTTACATTAGTAAATTAGTAAAATTAAAAAGTACTCATGTGTTTGAAGAAGAATAAGGAAGCAGAGTATATTTGAATGATATGGAAACAAATGCACACATACACACAGGCATTACTAAATATAACTGGATTTCCTAATCATCACAAACTTCTGTGATATGATATCATGATCTAAGTAAAGCAGCAAATTACGTGACAAAGTAAAATAATTTTTGTTTTCAAGAAAGTAATTTTCTTCAGTGCTTCTGATAAGTGAGAACATGAATGCACAGCTACATTACATCTATAATCTGACTGATAACTTTTTATTTTAGTGTGCAACTGATATTGCTTGAGATACCCTGGATACTATACCAATTCTCAAAATACACACAGCTTATTATCACATTATAAAGGTTACATCAGTTTCTAAAGTGGTACTGAACAGATAAACCAATAACAAGTAGCAGAGAAAATGTTTACTGCAAATGTCATTTTGTCAAGCTCGCTGAAAAAACTGTACTATCATAAAACTAGCTACAAAGTTGAGATTTGTTAACTCTGCTTCAAAAATATTGTTACACACAAAAAAGGGAGCCCTTACAAGTTTTAATTCCATCACTAAGTTTTAAATATCTTGGTGCTTAACATAGGTGATTTTGACTTCACTAAAGAACTATTCATTCAACATATAAAGTAACCCAGGTGCTACTTTGCTTAGTCATGTAAATCTTATGATAAGCATCACTAGACCTTTGCAGCACTATTACAGAGGACATATCTTACCAACACATTTCCAGAAGGTGAAGGACGTACAGATGTGTTTTCCTGAGGTAGTTTGGAAAAAAATGTGGGAGAATCATCTTCAACCTCCTCCAAAACAACAATACACACTCGACTCATTCGATCCGTTTGAAAAAAAAACTGTATTCAGAACAACACAGTAGTAACCACAGCTGGGACAGCACAGAAAGTACTTTTACCTCCCAAGTATACACTCACAAACAGTTATAACTTGTTAACACTATTGCTGGTGTTTTAAAATTTAAAAAAAGGACTTTTTTCCCACTATATTTCATTTAACACCCTGAGATGTTCAAACAATGCTATTTTAAAAAAATATATATATACTTTTTTTTAAAAACAAGGTTTCATCCTCCTGTACTACAACAGTGAATTTGTGAAAAATGTACTAAAACTATTCTCAGCTCTAACTAGGTTATGGTAGAAATTTCAATATCGTAAATATCTATAGTATGTCCTTTTACCAGAAAATCTGCCTTTGTTAATATTGCTACTTCTACAGAATAACTTTATCCACACAGTGAAATCATTGTTGTAGGTTACATGACACCATTCTGTATAGAATGAAACAAGGAACAATTGCTCTGACAGAGATGATCACAGCTATAGCCAGTCTTGCAAGGTCAGTCTCCAATTTACAGTGCTGGGCTTTCCGATGACTGAAAATAAACACCACTGTCCTAAATGTTTCAGGAGCTTATTCTGCAATTTTGGAACTTCATTTGTCTTAATGTCAGGAATACTTCACACAATCTATTTTTCAGCAATGATTCACAACATGATATTCCAAGGTTGACAATTCTTCCCTATGTAATAAAGATCTCTGCAATGTACAGCAGAGCTGCAGTATATTTACATGCAATGAGTCAGACCACAAGGAACAATGGGACTCCTGGAATAATAATATTGCCTGTTTAATCCAGATTTCCCAAATGACAGAAACGTAGATAGTTTAACTCCATCAGTGATACAAGCAATGCAGAGCATTCATTTTTCCTCCATCAGGCAGTTGCTGTGCTGCTCCAACGGGGAGCCCACTATGCAGAAATGCTGTTAAGGAAGAATGCTTCCGCAAAACAAGCAAGCTACTAAAGCACGAAGAGCTCGAATTACTGCCTTAGACTTTTCCTGCAACAGCAGTTCATCACTCAAGTGTTTCTTTTGATCATCATGTGAATACAGCTTCCGTTGTAGTCTTCATTCAGACTGTGGAAAAAAATGAGACTCTGTGCATCTTCTTTGAGCCAACTTCTTTATGCGAACGTCTGCCTCTGTGCCAACCTGATTTTCCTCCAGGGTTAAATACTATATATCAATTTTCTGTCGCTGATTTTTAGATTGTGTGTTCGTTCAGAAGATGCTCTTGCAAAGCTTTGAAATCCTTCTGCCTGAATTGGTCATTATAGAACATATTAACAGAGCACAGTTCACATCCACAGCAGCATTCGAACTGAGCAATAGTCTAAAGAGCACAGACTGCAGACCTGCAGGATGAAATGCCTAGTAATGCTCACATGTTACACTTACCAGAGAACTGAGCTACTGCTCTGGATGCGACTTCCTCTAGCAAAATAAATAAATAAATAAATAGTGCCTTTTGGGCAGCCATCACAGTTAGAATGTTTGTGCCAGTTTTGTGACTAATTCAGCTCACACGTAAAAATTCTATAATTGACGAAAGAGTGAGTGTTTAACATTTTCCACTAAAAGCCACAAAGGAATCTGGTGTACTGGCTCTGCTGACTGACAATTTAGGCAAGTAAACAATTCCAACATTCTAACTGCTTTCACATGTTACTGTACAGAACAACAGAGCAGTCCTCATTTAACTCTCTGATGACAAAAAGAGTATTTTAAACAGAAATCCCTTACAAACTAAGATATAAAACTAGCTTTTAATGGTTAGTTACTTTAAAGATAACTAACCATTATTTACCATAAACATTACTTTTGCTACTAGATAAACACACACACACACACACACACAATCATAGAAGTTTGAAAAATGACTCAAAGCATAACGTAGCCTTCATTAATCTCACAGTCCTCCAACAAGCTGAATTTATATTTTGACCTAAATTTGCTTAAAGTAACTGTACTGGTCTGTGGGCATATTATACAACTGCATCATGTGCTATAAACTGTTGGAAATGCTTCTGTTAAGCAAATGGTGTTTTTTTGTTCCTACTAGACAATATAAAGATTTTTTGATGGCTGTCAATCACTGATCAATTCACAATCTATAAAAGGAGAACAGGTTGAATGATCTAGGTGACTGGGCAACAAAATGGCAGATGAAATTCAATGTTGAAAATGCAAAGTAATGCACATTGGAAAACACAATCCAAAATGATGGGGTCTAACCTAGCAGTTAACACTCAAGAAAGATCTTGGAGTCATCATCAATAGTTCTCTGAAAACATCAGTTCAATGTGCAGCAGCAGTCAAAAAAGCTAACAGAATATTAGGAACCATTAGGAAACAGAAAATATAATGCCACTATATAAATCCTTGGTACACCCACATCTTGAATACCACATGCAGTTCTGATTGCCCTGTCTCAAAAACGATATATTAGAAATGGAAAAAGTACAGAGAAGAGCAACAAAAATGATTAAGGGTATGGAATAGCTTCCATATGAGGAAAGATTAAAAAGATTGAGACTGTTCAGCTTGGAAAAGTGATGACTAAGGAGGGATATGAAACAGAGCTATAAAATCATGAATCATGCAGAAAGTGAATAAGGAAGTGTTATTTACCCCTTCACATAATACAAGAAGTAGGGGTCACCCAATTAATTTAATAGGCAGCAGATTTAAAACAAACATAAGGAAGTACTTCACACAATGTACAGTCAACCTGTGGAACTCACTGCCGGGGTAGATTGTGAAGGCCAAAAATATAACCGGGTTCAAAAAAGAATTAGATAAGTTCCTGGAAGATAGCCATTGATTGACCTATTAGTCCACGTGATCAGGGATGAACCCACATGCTCTGGGTGTCCCTAAGGACTCTGACTGTCAGATGCAGGGAATAGACAACAGGGGGTGGATCACTTGGTGATTGCCCTCTTCTGTTCTTTCCCTTTGAAGTATCTGGCATTGGTCACAGTCAGAAGCAGGATACTGGGCTAAATGGACCATTAGTCTGACCAAGTATGGCTATTCTTATGTTCTTATCTGAGGCCTCTTTATTAAAGTATTCTTACTCTGAAGTCCTATGTACCAGTCCAGGACACGTCCTGGAAAATTGAGGGTGGAGCATATTTTAAAGCATTTTTGTAGATTATGTAGTCTATTGGTTAGAGGTCAGGACTGGCATAATTTAACCCAGATGTCTTGTTCACTGTGTGACTCTGTGGCAATACATAAGCTCTGTACCTAAATTTTCTCATTTCTAGCATTTGAATAATAATGCTTTCCCACCTTTGTAAAGCCTTTTTTATTTCTCTATATAGTTAGTTATAATTCCATCCGAGATTTTTGGGAAAGTCACAACTAAGGACAGTTGAATAAAAGGAAGGATTGTGTGTTCTGTCAAGCTTATCTATTTCACTAGTCTGTCTACTTGGCGGTGGGAGGGGTCACAACTGTCCACAGAATGCAGGATGACAGAGGGTTTAAAGAACACGGCTCAGGTACATTTCATACAGATGTTCTTTAAGAACAAGGGAAGAGACCGAAAATGTAAACAGTAAAATTATTTCTACGTGTAACAAAGATTTCCATGTGATGTCAGCAGCTCTTCCAAGATGCAATACCCACTGAAAGGTTTTCTAATACACAGCATATATGAAAAATATTTGCCTTCCATTTATGAATACTCTCTTCAGAAATTGACAATAGCTTGCATACATGACCAAAAATTACCTTAGAAAAAACAAGACCACTACATACTGTAAAGTAGCTTCCCCACCCCACCAATGTACTGTTTTGGGGGATGGATACAGGGCAGAGGTTGGTAGTAGTCAATATCAAGGAATGTTTTTCCTCCTTTCTTCCCACCTTCATAATGAGATTATAACTAGCCATTAGTATACTGGATCCATATGTTGTGTGGAAATAAGTCTTCAAAGATACACAAATATTTGAGAAATATGAAGAAAAAAGATAAGTACACCTCTACCCCGATATAACGCGACCCGACACAACACGAATTCGGATATAACTCGGTAAAGCAGCGCTCTGGGGGGACGGGGCTGCGCACTCCAGTGGATCAAAGCAAGTTCGATGTAACGCAGTTTCACCTATAACGCAGTAAGATTTTTGGCTCCCGAGGACAGCGTTATATTGGGGTAGAGGTGTATTGTTTTATTGCAAATTACAATTATAAATTATAATTTGATATGCTAGCTAGATGGATTCCCTCGGATTTGGGAATTTCCTACTTATTATCTTTGCAATTCATGAACTATCTAGCTATGTCAAGAATACAACAAGAAGTCCAATGAATATATTTACTATGAGGAATATAACGCTTCATACTTGTAACAAAAAAATGGAAGTGTTGAGATTGGGCACAATGATTTAACTATAACTACAAAAAAGATTAATAAAAAATGTCTGGATAAATTCTGACAATTATTTTGGAAATTTTGCCCATAAAATATTTGTGTAAAGTTGGTATGGCAATTCACCATATTTTTTCTTGAACACATTTACTGTAAGTTAATTTTTAGAACAGAAGCGTTACCATCTTCAAACTGCAAAGAGTTAAAATGCAATTACATCACATCTAGCCACAGCTTTGTTTAAATAAAAAAAAGATCAATATTGTATTAATTTCAGTGGCTATTTAACCCATATACATAAGGGGTCAAAAACGCACCATAAATTTGCCATTTAACAAGTACACCACCACACATAGGGGACAATGAACTCCCCAAGAACATTTTGACTTTTTCTTATAATGAACCAGCAGCACAATTGTTATTTTATATCCCTCTTAAGATATCTGATCTAGACTGAAAATACAAATGGATCTACTAAATTACTACATACCAGATTGGGTCAACCTGAATACTAAAACATAATAGTAATTTCTTTGTTTTTTTTTAAACAAAATTCACCTATTTTTGATTCAAATAATTTCAAATGTACTCTAAACCAATCTATTCATTTTGAAATTTAAAATGGGCTGCAGAGGGACTCCTTTGCTTTACAAATACCTAGGAAATACCACTGTTACATTACAAAATATACTCTGAGTACTAGATGCATAAGTTTACACTCCTATAAAAAACAGATCAAAAGATCAAGACTTTAACCCTTAGCCTCTCTCCATGTTTTCCAGGCCCGGTGGGAACTGTCACGAACTGTATACACAAATTCAAGGGTTTTTTTTTTCCCCTGTTAAAAAGTAGTAAAGTGTATTCTGGTGGTGCTGCACTAATAGCAGACTGGAAGGCCTCTCTATTTGCTCTCTGAACTTTCTTCTCAAGAGGGAGAAGCAGCGCATGCCTGAACTGACTTAGGAAAGGGGCTACCATCATTACAGTGCAAACACCACCTTCCTCTATTTCTCAGGCAATTATTAATTGTCCCACAAGAAAGCAGGGCTTTTCAACTTACCAGCCAGAGTGAGTGCTGCAACGGTAGGATATCAATACTGAAGCACGTTATATTTTAGAAGGATAAATGGCTACAGCAGGGGTCGGCAACCTTTCAGAAGTGGTGTGCCGAGTCTTCATTTATTCACTCTAATTTAAGGTTTCGCGTGCCAGTAATACATTTTAATGTTTTTAGAAGATCTCTTTCTACAAGTCTATAATATATAACACAACAATAGTTTAATGTAAAGTAAATAAGGTTTTTAAAATGTTTAAGAAGCTTCATTTAAAACTAAATTAAAATGCAGAGCCCCCCGGACCGGTGGCCAGGACCCGGGCAGTGCGAGTGCCACTGAAAATCAGCTCGCGTGCCGCCTTGCCATAGGTTGCCTCCCCCTGGGCTACAGCAATGGTCTATGCGGTACCCTCTCGCTAGCCAAATAAGATCAAGTAGATAGTTTGGTCGCAGTTTCTT
This sequence comes from Terrapene triunguis, assembly GCF_002925995.2. NCBI lineage: Eukaryota > Metazoa > Chordata > Testudines > Emydidae > Terrapene > Terrapene triunguis. The sequence continues at coordinate 12,465,085 of NW_020664435.1, read as the reverse complement.
CTGAATAGTGGTAGAGATTCAGTAACAGCCAACAGAGTGAGAAATTAAGCATGTATGTTCAAGTAGATGGGAGACATCTTATTTTACATTGTATTTAACTGGCAGTCTATGAAGCAGGTAGTGAAAAGATTACTTTTATTTCATGTTTGGAAGCACACTGCAGCTTCTCTATCAACTCTGGGAGTTGAGCACTTAACATTAGAAAAAAAAGAGTGCCACAGATTCTCTAAGTACTTATACTAAAAGATAGGTGTCACTGTAGTACCTACACACCATACACTGCACCTCATGACACCCACAACTCTACAACTTTTAAAGAGAACAACGCTCAGAAACACCTTTCAAGTAGACTTAAACGTGAGAGAGAAGAGCCAGGAGTCATTGAAAAGGCCAGATAAAGATGCTTTTTACAATATTTTAGTCAATTACATTTCTGATGGTAGAAGTGAAGGCCTGCTGCCAAGAACACCTTACCATTTGCTCCCAAGTGCCTCACCCTTTAGCTTACTTTTCTAACAGTTCCATGAGGTGTAGCAGGTCAGGAGAAGGAAACAAGGGGAAAAAGGTGGTCACTGAGAGAGCTGGACTTTACCCACTTATACATAAAGGTGGCTTCTAAGCCTAGATATCTCCTTCAACATCTCAACTATTTCCATGCCACCATCTCAAACTTTTGCCATTTTCAGTATTCATTCAGCCCATTTGTCATTTTCCAGGTTAGTCCTGATTTTATGCTATTCCCCACCATTCATATACCCTTTTTAATTTTATTTTATAACTCCAAGCCTTTTGTTCTTCTTGGTATATTGATGTTAATGGAAGATGTGTGGCTAAATCCCCTACACTGCTGTGTAAACTCTCAATCTCTTCAAGCTAGTTCTGTCCTGTATTGCTGCAGTATTTGGCACTTAATGTAGTTAATTATTTCCAGCAAGTGATTTTAAAAAGAGAAAATTCCACTGAACAAAGCTCAAGAATAGAAGCTTGAAGCCTGGAACAACAAACTAGGTCAACATCTAAAGAAAAGACGGTTCAAAAACAATACTAACCAATAGTTTTACAACCTATTGCGAGTACATAACACATACTTAAAACTAGATCTTGAGTTCAGACATAGCCATGAGCTTAACCCACACCACCCCAGGAGGCATTGTGACTCAGACACTCTTCTGAGTCACAGTTCCTCCCGCTTCCTCCTCGCTCCTGGGGGAATGAGGCAGAATGGGGAAAGGGGTTTGTATAGGCCAACAGTAAGTTACTGGACCCCTCCCTTCTGTTGCTACTCTGGCTTGTCTGTGTGTCACAGTGGGGTGCAGGAAAAGATAAGGGAATATTGGGGAGATGAGCCAAGCTTCCACCTGTTTTGCCCAGCTCCCTACCTGCCCACTCTTTGGGTGGTGGGCAGGACCGGCTCTAGGCACCAGCAAATCAAGCACGTGCTTGGGGCGCCACAATTCCAGGGGCGGCATTCTGGTGAGAGGTTTTTTGTTTGTTTGTTTTTTGCTTGGGGCAGCAAAAAACCTAGAGCCGGTCCTGTTGTTTCACCTATCTCTGAACAAAGGGGCATTTAAGTGTTCCCTCATTTAGCCTGAACAGAAGATGTTACATCCATCCGCATCAACTAGGTTCCTCACAATCCCCAGCATAATATCATTATTAATAAAATAATAAATATAGTGGACTTTACTGCTGTGATTCACATAGCTGTTAGTGGACAAGCCTGGCTAACAAAATGATCCATGAACCATAATTCACAAGAGCACTGTATGAAAGAAAAGGGGGTGGGGGTGGGTATGGTTTGCACAAGTCTCATACGTATTCTGACCTTTGCAGCAAATGCATGCCAGCACCATGATAGTTATTTACAAGTACTGCACTTACTTGAAAGTTTCCTTTCTTCTGTTAAGATCTGCAGATCTGTTACATTGGGAATGTCAGCCTTTTGCAGCTTGGGAACAAAACCAGTCACTAGTAACAGGGGAACATCCAGATCCCTGAAGTTCCCTCCAGTTCAGACAACTTCCACAGTAATTTCTACTTTCCTAAATAAGGATTGTGTTAACTTTGAATTCCTACCCACCACATACTACCAATCTGATATCTACCTCAGATAGAATTTGGATGAATGCAAATTGAGAGACCTGATTTTATTAAATGGAGACCAAGGGGGTCTAAGAAGTGGTGGGCTAAGAGGCCTTTATTGCCTGCTTGTTCTTCCATGTGGGCTGCTGTCCCTCTCCTCACTCCATGCTGAGGATGTGGCAGTGGACAGCCTTGGTCACCTGCAGCACACGCTCGGAACAGTATCATGTATGTTAGGATATGGCAAACAGCAGCAGCAGCTGGTTCCAACAGCCAAATACTTTCCAAAGCTTTTAGGTGTGCCAGGAAACCCCATCCCGTTATTACATCTTCCCAAGGAGCATAAGGAGGAATGTACAGATATAGCTTGTCCAGGACAGCTGCCGAGCTCCTAACATAATGTAACAGTGCTCAAGACACTCCCTGAAAGAGGCTGATCTTTTTTCCATCTTTACATATGTATAAAACCGCATAACTCAGATTAGGACAGCTTGCTTTCCTTCCCTGAGGGGAAAGAATTCCTTTTGTGCACATACATTCACACAAAGAAGACAGCACATGACTGTAGTCTGGTCTTTTCTGCATTGACCTGCTATGCTGTACTCTGAATATGAGGTGGGGAAACAGCACTGATTTCATTTATTTCCCTTTTGGAAGTCTGTCCCTATAATCCTGCTTCAGAGGAGGGAAGCAAAACTGGGTTCAGAGATTGCTCCGAAAATATTTCCAGTGCCCATTACTCACCACTTTCTAAAATAATCTAGGCTTAATGGCTCCCCTCCCCAACATGGGTCCTTGTTGGGGGTCTCACCGTCCTGGCTTGAGGCTCAACAACAGACTCCACAGAATCTGTCTCACTCTCTTCTGCATGGGATCCCCATGGGCCAGACAGATCTGTTTCCCCCTTGGAGATTAAGCAGCTCAGCTTCGCAGTCAGGAGAGTGGCTATTGGCATGTGCTCTAGGGACTCAAGCATCTTCTTCTAACTAGCATTGTGCCTTTTTGCCTACTCGTAGAGATAGGGGAGGGGAAGAGGCTTGCCCCTGGAGGCAGTTTTTTTAGTCCTGCCTGCCCTCCTTTGCTGCCAAGGGAGAATACTGAACTCTGCCCACAGAGCTGGCTGAACTCCCTGTCAAGACATTTGATGACGTCAATGAAGCAGGAGTCACAGACCCTTTCCTTTGCCTAACTTTCTCCATGAACCCTGCAAACACATCAAAAGGGGAAGCAGATATGAGCAGACAACCACCCCCAAATGCAATCCTGGGACATGAATGGGAGTTAGAAAGACAACACTATTGAACTAAAATGTTAGTCATCAATCTGAAAAAAAAGTTTAGTATTTTCCTCAGGAAAGCTCTCCAGCAAGATCTGCCTGAGCTGCGGGACACCATGAAAGCAGAAAAAACTGGAGGGAACTTCCAGAGGCAGGGCATTCCCTCCACTGCCAATGATTGATAATAGTTCTGTTCCTACTCCCAAGCTGCAGACTGATGTACCACTGCAGTGGATCTGTGGCTCTTATGACAAAGAAAAATGTAATCTTTTCCTAGTTGTACCATATTTGCCCTTGCTCAGGCATATCCCACATTTTCTTCTGGGAGTTCTTTGGGATAGTTTTAATTTGAGACAGAAGTGGTTACATTTTATACAAATGTATTTAAGGGTATGTCTACACCAGGGGTTGGCAATGTTCGGCACGCGGCTCGCCAGGGTAAGCACCCTGGCGGGCTGGGCCAGCACATCCCTCGGCCCGCGCCGCTTCCCGCCGCCCCCATTTGCCCGGGACGGCGAACCGCGGCGAGTGGGGGCCGCGATCGGCCGAACCTGCTGCGTCAGCAGGTAAATAAACTGGCCCGGCCCGCCAGGGTGCTTACCCTGGCGAGCCGCGTGCCGAACGTTGCCGACCCCTGGTCTACACTACCCGCCAGATAGGCGGGCGGGGATCGATCCAGCGGGGATCAATTTATCACGTCTAGGCTAGATGCGATAAATCGATCCCCAAACACTCTCCCGTTAACTCCTGTACTCCACCTCCGTGAGAGGAGCAGGCAGAGTCGACGGGGGAGCGGCAGCAGTCGACTCACCGCAGTGAAGAGACCGCGGTGAGCAGGTCTAAGTACATGGACTTCAGCTACATTATTCACGTAGGTGAAGTTGCGTAACTTAGATTGATTCCCCCCCTCCCCCCAGTGCAGACCAGGCCTAAGGCTATGTCTACACTACGGCCGGGATCGACACTCTGAGATCGACCCACCGGCGGTCCATTTAGTGAGTCTAGTGAAGACCCGCCAAATCAACAGCAGATCGCTCTCCAGTCGACCCCTGTACTCTACCCCCAATGATAAGAGTAAGGTAAGCCAACGGGAAAGTTTCTTCCATCGACCCCCCCTGCGGTAATTCGACTTAAGGTACGTCGACTCCAGTTACGTTATTCACGTAGCTGGAGTTGTGTAGTGTAGGTCAACTTACCATGGTAGTGATTTAGGCTATGTCTACACCATACAACCAGGAGATAATGGCACTGAGGACTGACCAGAGGCTTTCAGGTTGGAGGGTTGTTGTTTTTTTTTTATTATTATTATTCACATGAACTAAACAAAACTGCCTTCTAAAAAGATAGGAAAATAATTTATTCATATGCACACTTTCAGTATATTAGCCTTTATAAATTTATTACAATAATAAAGTGATTCTTGCAACTGAATTCTAGGTTACGTGTAAAGAGTTATATTTAAAAAAAAAAAACCACTAAAATCAGTTGTGCCAATCAGTAACAGATTATTATAGGTTTGTCACATCAAAAAGCAGGAGGAAAAATCTTTGTGGTTAAAATAAGTTGCTAGGGTTACAAAATGTTTGCCTTTACAATCCAAGTCTGTTTAAAATTCCTATGGAATTCTAATGTGTACAACAGCAGGAGTAGGAGTATATACCAACATTTCAAAGCTTAAGTCAGGAATATACACCATTTCCATTTCAACTATTTGGGAAACACTAAAATATGATTCATGTCATTCTGGAAGGGTGGAGGACAAACACTGCATTCAACTATTTAAAATCTTCAGTGATGACTCATGAGCTATGGGCATTTCCAGAATCATCCACTTTTTCAAAGTAAAACACTGCTGTTATTATTCAAGAAATTGTTAGTAAAGATTTGCTAAACAGTAGATCTAGCTTTCAGCGTAACCATTCAATTCCTACAATACTGTAAATACATGGGAAAGTTTCCTCAAAAAACAAACAAAAGTGGACGGGGTGGAAACTACCCCACTTCAAATGTTAAAGAGATATAGCTGTGAATCTCTTGTCCCAAGGCTGCATAAAAACTTTCAAATTCAAAATTACAGCTCTTTGATCCTCATCAGTAGCAAAAGAATACTTTCTTGCAATCATTTTCCATGCCTGTGTAATCACGGAAATCCTTCCTGTTGGGCAAATTTTTAAAAGCCAACAGCAATCTCAAATTTTCCAATAAAAACAGTATGAAATACTAAGTGGATGCAGAAATCTAAGTTACAGAAAATAGAATGCAAAACCAAACTACTGCCTACTTAGAGAGATTTTTGTGAAGAGAAAACCTGAAGTAGATGTGCACTGCCAGATTCTTCCCATGATCATCAAGATTTTTTTTTTTTTATTCATGGTCTCCAGAAAAATATCAAGTCACTCTTCCTATTAATGTTTTGTGAATGACTGTTCTAATCAAACTCTTCCTTGGAGAAAGTGTAATGGGTTAAATCGGGGGTGGCCAACCTGTGGCTCCAGAGTTCTCAGAGGTTACTATGCAGTTCCTTGCATAGGCGCCAACTCCAGGGCTGGAGCTACAGGCACCAACTTTCCAATGTGCTACAGGGGTGCTCACTGCTCAACCCCTGGCTCTGCCCCAGGCCCCGGCCCCACTCCATTCCTTCCCCCAAGGCTCCCACCCCTTCCCCTGAGTCTGCTGCACCCTTGCTCCTCCTTCTCCCCCACCCCCCCCCGAGCCTCCTGCACACCACAAAACAGCCAATCACGGCAGGGAGGAGGCGCAGGGATGGAGGGTTAGGTGTTGATTGGCGGTGCTGCTGGAGGGTGGCAGACACTGGGGCGGGGGAGGGAGGCTGACGGGAGGCTGCTGACGTTTTACTGTGGCTCTTTGGCAATGCACATTGGTAAATTCTCAGGCACAGGTTGGCCACCCCGGGTTAAAGATAAATACCATCCATACACTACATTAATACAAAGCCATAATTTAAACTATATGCACAGTCAGGAAAAACAAACTTATGGTATCCATAGTAACCTTAGATCAGCTTTTACTCGCATGGAGTATTTTCTGTTCCTCTACATATCAGTAACAGGAAATACCTCAAATTAGCGAGAGAACTAAATTACCATTGCTATGGATACCAACACTTTGTATTTTTTCCTCTCTCTTGTACATCTATATTGTCAACCTTGATGCACATGCTCTACCCCAACTCCACTTTGCAAAAGTAGTTAGAGCCAGGATTATCAATCACCTCACATGCATTCAAAGCAGGGTTGATTTTGTCTGTCTGAGGGGGTTATCCTAAGTTTCTTGGAGGATCTTAGGATCCCTCAGGAGCCCTCATTCCCGTGACATCTGGGAAGGAGTCCCATTGGATCCTTACTGGCAATAGCAGGTGGACACAAAGGAGAAGGAAGCTCAGTCAATATAAGCCACTATAGGATGAGGGAGCTTATCCGAGATTTCTGAAGCTGCAGGAGTGGAGTGGACCCTCACACCCCAAAAATTAATGAGTGGGATGGAAAAGCCAGCGTCTTTTCTCTAGATACTTCAAACACCATACCAAGATCAAAGTTTATTCCATATTTGGGAGAAGTGTACATCCCATCACCAAGATTTAATGATAGCCCTTTCCCGGAAGTTATTAATGCCTGCTCTCCCTTTTTTGCATAGTAAGGATCAGAGAAGAAAATTTGTGTAACTGTTTAATGTAGTGTATTTTATTTTCTTTAAAGAAAGACTGGTCAGACATTGAAATAAATTCAGTATGTATGAGACATTCCAATAAATGGTCACAGAGTGTTGCCCAAAGCAAGAAACTTTAAACTGGTCCCTCTTTAGCAAGCATTTCTATCAATTGGATACACTTACTTTGCTGCCAAGAAAAAAAAACTATTTATTTTGCTTAGATCTTCCTTAAGGGCCCCTAAATAGCCCTCTCTACATCCTGGCAAACTTTTTTCCCCACTCTTTTGTTGGATTGTGCCAGCAATCCATTATCTTTCTCCAATATTTTGTAATTCCAAACAGCACCCTCCTTATCTGAAGATCCCATAAAACTATTCCTAAAGAAACTAACATAGCTAATTAGAAAATCTCTGTAGGAAGAAAGCTTTCATTACCAACCTTCTGGCGGTTGGACTTTGTGGCAAGTGTGCTTCGCCTACAATACTAGCTCACCGCAACAATAAAAAAAAAAAAGCTTAAACAATTATACAAGTGTTAAATGAACATAGTTTCTTCAAAGTCATTTCTATAGCTCCGCACTCCTCAGAAATACAGTCTAGACAGAATTTCTAGGGAGATGGGGATCTAGGTAGCGTTGCATGTGTGGGCCTGCATACCCTCCCTCCTCAAAAAAAAGGCCATTTCTGTGGGAAATTTTTTTCCAGCATGCTGAGTGAATATGAATGCAGACAAAGGAAATCTTTCAATTCCCAGTGCACCAGCCTTGTAGTTCAAAAAACTCCAACAACCCACTCTTGAAGGTTTCTTGCTGACTTGGAAAAGAACATTTCCTGACAGAGTGGATAAGTGGATATGATTCACTTGGGAGGGGGACGGGGAGGGGGGTATTAGAAAAATTAAATGGATACACAGAGCATGAGTACACGGACCATTTTAAAAAGCCACTTAAAGGGAGCATTACACACAGCAGAAATTCTACTTACAACCTCTATGAATTAGCAACTTCATTATTTTATTTACTGTTATATATTTTGTCACTGTACAGACAACAAAACTTTTAGAGCTTGATTTTCCAGAATGAACACAAGTATATATGCAATTATAGAGACAGTAGCCCTGTGAAGAATCAGGATATTGTGTTCACAAAATGGTAGAGCTCCCCACCACAATGTACTCAATTTGCATGTGCTACCACAATAATTTCATGTGTGTAACTGTAAAAACCTAAGTGTCCTTTTTAAAATCGCACCAATTGTCAAAAAGGTTTTATTATTTTTAATTGTACTATAGTTGAGAAACAAAGGACACCAGGACATAAAAGACAAGAAAATAAAATCAATTTTGAAAGGAAACATCAGTATCTCAATTCTCTAAACTCTCCCTACAATTCCGGGTTTATATCCTCTCAGACTGTCAGAATAATGGCTTTCAATTCATTATTATCAGGCTTGGATTTCAATTAGAAAATTGTGTGTTTGTTACATACAAAGAGTACTTTTAATGGTTATCATTCAATATTTTAAGCCTTGTTTTACAAATTAGAGCAGGAGTTAATTTATTTCGTATTACACTAATCCACCGGCTGACCTGCATAGTTGTAACGAATAGACAATGTGACAATTTTAATTGAGGCATTTCATTCAATTCATGGGTTTCAAAAATATCTTTCATAAACATTTGAGTAAATATTGATCTGACATTTTATTTAGTAGGATTCTTGAATAACAACATTTTCAAAGCACTGGCTAGCGCATAAAAGACTAACAAAGATTAACCAATATGAAAAGAGAAATCCCTTAAATCGTGGACTTCTAAATGTTCACACCTCAGATCCTACAGGCTTATGCACGAGTAATTGCATTGAATTCAATGGTTCAACTCACGTGTAAAGTTAAGCACATGCTTCAGTGTTTAAGAACATACGAACATAAACAGAGTGAAAGCCTAACTGAAGTATACATGGAGATTCTAGTTTCTATTTTTACTAATTTTCAGTGTTTATAGTTGTCTACATTCAGCTGATCTTTGAGAAAAAAGGTTTGACCTGTAGTTCATATTGTTTATCACCAGACTTCCTTCTCTGTCTGCTCTCTACTCCCCCTGCTGGTTCTCAGCCACATGTAGCAGTGGAGAGGGAAAGGGGCACTGGCAGCATCACTGCCCCACAGGCAGGATAGATGAGGAGCTCTGGGGAAGAACAGAATGCGAGGACCTGACAGGGCCACGGGCTAACAGGAGCAAAGGGATCAAGGGAGCTAGTGCTACCCCCACATCCATGTTCCCTTCCCGAAACCAAACATCCCCATTCTCAAACCATTCTGGTTACCAATACCAAGCTCACTCTGGCTACCCCCACAAGAAAGTCATCCTGTCCCTCAGTCTTTGAGAGGTACAATGAATAAGATCCTGCCTGCACACACCTGCTTTCACTTGGCAGGGGGAGCTGGGGAGGGGGGGGAAATGGGACAGAGTATTGCTGGGCCCCTTATCTCAGACTCTATAAATCCTGTCTGCAGATCTGTATCCAGCATGCTATAGAATATACTCAAAATGAAGTATAAGAAGAAATGGAAAGTGGAACAGGAACTAAAATCAGAAAAGTGACATGGGATACCTGAACGATTGTATGGAAATCACTTAAATATATGTCTGCTATATTATGGATCCCACATTGTTGTGAGCTAGTAAGCTCTGCACTGACCATTTTGGCTGCTGCAAATTTCACCAGGCAGGACAAAAGAACGACACAGAATTCAGACAATCTGCTGCCCCCTTGGGGAACTAAAACAGAACTCCATATAAGTAAACCTAGCAAATATTTCCAGATACTGAATGTAGTAGCAAACAGAAAAAGTTGATAATTCCACAACGATTTGTTGCAAGTAGCTGAAGTGTAAATACTACACTTTTAGTAACCTACTGACAAAACTAAGTTTTTGAATCTTCAATTAGTTCAACTTGACTATATTTTTGGTGGCTTTTCATTCTAGTTTGCACTCGTATAACTTGAACAGAAAGATATTGCAGTAAAAATCCCTACTTATCCTTAATCCATCCTAATGGCCACTTATGGAAATTAAGGTATATTTCACATAACCAAAAAAAATGTGATCCTACTGAATATTGCTCTTAATGGGTACGCTTGTTTAATACAAAAACCCAATTTTCAAGCTGTGACCTCTGGCCCGATTGTTTTCTTCAGCTGTTAATTACCTAAGTACCACTACTACAGACCACAAGATAATTTTACATCCCCCATGCCTAATTCTCCATGCATCTCTCCTACAAACACTACTCACCTACACTTTAAATATCATGAATTATTTTAAACAAAACAAAAAGACCCCTATAAATACAAATTTAAACTGTTCAACTGCACATCTAATAAAATGTGTGGTAGCCAACAGCTGAATTACATGTTAGAGTGTAGCTGTTAGCACATGAATCTGAACATCTTAAAGAAATTGCATTTGATATACATTTTTATAAATATCATGGATCTAATGGATTGAAGGAAAGACCACTTCATTAATTTTCAGTGTGTTTCAGTTTTAAGTAGTATAAACGTATGCAAGTTCTGAGACAGACAAAACAAAACCCAAAACGTTATTTCCAATGTGAGGACAGGATTTTAAAGCTTTCCCATCAGCCCAACCCCACCCCATCCAAAAAAATTAATAATAATAAAAAAACCAACAACCCACCACCTATCCCAGAGGCTGTAGTAGCAGCTGCCACCAGCTTCTGAATCTTGGAACTTTCTTGTTGCTCTACTCCTTCTACAGAGTACCACTCAAGCACTTGAATCCACCAGGTACCTAGAGACTCCACCTAACTACTGACTCACTGCTGCTTCTATTTTTCATAATCTAGAATGCAATCGGTTATTTCTCCCACCTCACAATATCCTGTTTTAGTTCTCTGGGTCCTTACCAGTATTCCCCCAAACATAATTTCACCTCTCTCCTTCTCCCACCCCATCTTCTGCAGTCACTGTTCTTTCCTAACCCATCACTCACTCCAATCTATTAGTTCATTTTCTTCCCACCTAATCAGAATTAGCATAAATCCCACCATTTTTTTAGAAAATGATATGACTTTTTTTTAAATGTGTAGATATATATATACACCCACCAAAACAGTCAAGATGTATGCATGTCATACCTAAGATACTACATGACCTAATCTTTGTAATCCTGGTATTCTCTTGCCACTGTTTGCTCACTCCTGTGTTTTGATTTTAGATAATAAGGTCTTCAGGGCAATGGCCACTCCTACAGTTTTGTTAAGTTCATTTCAGTGAATACATAAATTATAATTTTTGAAAATGAATTATTTTAGTGGTGGGATGGGAAAGTGACCTAGGAGAATTAAGAGAAAAATGGGCATAAGCTGTGTTTTAATGAAGTAATTTTACATTTTGCTGACAGTAGCTCTGCATTCATTTTATGAAGGCATATTTTCTCACCTGCCAATTCCTTATGCTCCATAAAGCCTTCAGTGCATAAAGAGAGCACTAAAATGAATCAGCATGCTGATCTAATGGTAATGTTCTGCACTCATGGACAGGAGATAAATTTGACTCAGTCTTAATTTGTTTTTCCCAGGCTAGCAGGAGAGAGGTGAACCAGCATACTCAGGGCTTGTTTACACAGGAAGTTTAGTCTGTACTAACTCACATTAATGCAGATTGAAAATGCTTGAATATGCATGATGTAAACCAGGGGTGGGAAAACTTTTTTGCCCGAGGGCCACATCTGGGTGGGGAAATTGTATGCAGGGCCATGAATGTAGGGCTCGGGCAGGGGGTTGGGGTGCAGGAGGGAGTGTGGAGTGTGGGAGGGGGTGCGGTGTGCAGGAACGGGCTCAGGGCAAGGGGTGCAGGAGGGGGTTCAGGGCAGGGGGTTGGGGTGCAGAGTGCGGGAGGGGGCCCAGGGCAGGGGGTTGGGGTGCAGAAGGGGGCTCAAGCCGGGGGTTGGGGTGCAGGCTCCAGCCCAGCGGCGCTTACCTCAAGCGGCTCCAGGGTGGCAGCAGCACACAGCGGGGCTAAAGCAGGCTCCCTGCCTGCCCTGGCCCCGCATCGCTCCTGGAAGTGGCCAGCATGTCCGGCAGTGGCTCCTGGGGATGGGGTGGGGCAGGCAGCTCCGCCACATGCTGCCCTCACCTGTGGGTACCACCCCTGAAGCTCCCATTGGCTGCGGTTCCCTATTCCCAGGCAATGGGAGCTGCGGAGGGTGGTGCCTGCAGGTGAGGGCAGCGCACGGAACCCTCTGCCCCCGCCCCTCCCCCGGGGCCACAGATATGTGGTGCCAGCCGCTTCCGGGAGCGGCACGGGTCCAGGGCAGGCAGGGAGCCTGCCTGAGCCCCACTGCACCACGGGGCTGGCAATCCCGCGGGCCGGATTGAAAGCCCTGACAGGCTGGATCCAGCCCGCAGGCCGTAGTTTGCCCTCCTCTGATGTAAACCCTTAAAGCACACTAACTCACTGTTTGGTGTGAATTCTGGGAGTGCTCTTCAAAAGTATACTAAATTCAGTGCAAAATGAGTAGTGCAGACTGCTGTTCATGTGCCCACAATGCTGCTGTGCACTACTTGAGCAATCCTCCAACTGATAACCCACATTGCTTAGCAGGGATCCATGACTGACCCTTCCATATACCCTCCACTGCTCCAGAGTTGATTGGACTTCCCCATCACTGTTTAAAAATTGGCACAGACCCAGGACAGACCCATTTGCTCCTGGGTTCTAATAAATCAGCATTGCAGCGATATTACTATACTAGCCCTACAACGTGCCTTGAGAAGCTGAATGGAGCGGTGGAGTGATCCTTGATCTCTTCGCCATATGGGGAGTAGAAACAGGGCAGGCAGCTCTTGTGGACAACCACTACAATAAACTGTTTGAGGAGATCTCAAAAGCAGATGACCAAAAAGGATCACAACCTATAATGGACAGGAATGATCCATTCAAGAGTCACCACTCTGAGCAACAATGCCAATGGACTCCAAAGAAAGTCCAGTGCCATTTCAAGCAGAGGGAGGATAGCTATGATGTGCCGTCTTGAAGTTGGAGGTACAAAGCAAAGGCTCTTGGGAACTTCAGTGATGCAGGATATATGGTGAATCTTAATCCAAAATACAGTAGGAACACACCCAAAAGAGACTCAGGAAAAGTTAAAGTTCTGATAGTTTATAAATTGGATTTACATTAAACGAATGCCTCTTGAATGATAACCTCTCAGTGGCGCAATACAGTGCAAAAAGTGTCAGTTCTATTTAATTATAGTACATCAGCCAACTTTTTATTTAACTACATTAAAAACTATTAAAACTTTAAGGATGCAAAGTCAAGTTGCAGAAGCCAGAAGTTGGGACTGGACAACATCACTCAATAATTGCCCTCCTTTGTTCATTCTTCCTGAAGCATCTGGCACTGACCACTGTCAGAAGACAGGATACTAGGGCTAGATGGACCATTGGTCCGACACAGTATGGCCATTATGTTCTTATGAAATGCAAGAATTCTGCTCCTTCTGTGTATTCATTATGACAATCTTTAGTTACATGATCACATACTATTTTCCCCCCACATGACACCTGCATTATGCAGTGTACAAGTCCAAATATTTTCTTTCCCTCTTATGGACCTGCATCTTGACTCTGGATTGCATGCTGTTGGGGAGAGGAGAGAAGCAGCCAAGCAAGCAAACTGGCTGAAAAAAAACTGCTAAAAAGCCAGAAAGCTCTTTGTTGTTTTCTTCGTGTGTTCTCACAGTGGGCACTACGTTGTGAATTCTCTCCAATACAGAAGCAAAATGATATGATATGAATGATAAAAATCCTAACCCTTTTTCCCCTTTACCCAGAAAAAAAAAATCCGTTTTCTAGGGGACCATGTAGTTAAACTGATTTCCCTGCCATTGCAGGGGCCTGGAGATTGGTGCACCTTGGTCCCTCCTGTTCTCCATGTGTGACACACAATAGTTCAGCCAACAGAGGTTTAATACTTTATTACTTTGGTCTAATTCTGGTGGTTAGGCTTTGCTATATTATGTTTAGTGGTCTTTGATATATAGGAGATCAAATTAGAACATCTGGTGGTCCCTTCTGGTGTTAAACTCCCTGCCCACAACTTTGAAATTGCTGTGTTAAACTTATGTACTTGTAGTACATAAGTTTCAAATAGCAACAAGAAAAATGAGCATTGAGATGCACTAATGTTCAAGTTTACCACCTGAAGAATGGAGGTAGCCAATCCTTGAAAGTTTAAAATAAGGGAGGGGAGAAGGATCAACGAAAGGTTGCAGTTCTATTAACCTCCTAGCTAAAGGGTACAGTCAATGAGAAAGTTTCCATTAAAAGGTGTATTTTTTTTTGCAATACAGTGGATCAAAATGGAGGCTTCCTAAGATTTCCGGTAATGGAATCTGTCAGCCATATTCCTCCAAGGTTTTTTGTTTGCTTGCTTGCTTGAATTCATCACAATGTAAGACTATACACAATATAGCCTTTGACTGTTTCCAAAGTACCTTTTTGACATTCTAAATGCAAGGATTGAAAACGAATCAGAAAATTAGTATGTTGAACCGAAGATCGATTTTATGTACTCATATCCCTGTATGGGCACAACAAGCAAGTTAACTGTTGCTGCTTTTTAATGTGATAAGAGTAATGAGATCTTGGACATCTTTCAATTTCGTTAAAGTATTCTTCCAAGTAGTTATTTTTGTTTCAGAAGACATACTATAAGATTTCAGTGTAGATAGTACTGTATGATTATTTGGATTTATCCCATCACATTCTAGGCATAGCAGAGCAATTTTGGCAATCTGTACCCTAGGAAGTTGCCATGTTATGAAACTCTCATAACTTCGTTATTTCTCGATGCAAGTTAAGAGGTGCTTCCACTTTGTACTGCAGATGGGAATCTATGTTTTAACACATTTCCAAATCATGCTACACTAAGCCTTGGAAGTTTTTTTTTGTATATTAGTTTATTTTTACTGCTTTTCAAATTTAACTTCCACGTGTCTATGAAGGTTGAAACTAGGATGAAGAAAGGTACCATGCATTCAGCAGGAACCCAACTACTGGGGCAATCCAAACCAAAGAATTTATATTATTTCCACTGTTTTTAGTATCAAAGCTGTCATTTAAAAGTGTTTTAGTCATCTTGGCTGTAAAAGATAGTATTGCCTTTATTTACACCCTGAAGGCTGATTTGTTTCTCTGTTTACTAGGAAAGAAACAGAGCTTTCTCTTTTAATTTTAAGAGACTGTTAGACATTTGATTGTTTTGAAGTTAAGACAATTTTTTCTTGGGACAAACATCCTCGCCAATAACTGAAATGTGACATTTCAGTAGCTTAAAATGAAGAAACTGTTACCCATCTTTTGTAACTGTTGTTCTTCGAGATGTGTTGCTCATGTCCATTCCATGGTAGGTGAGCGCGCGCCTACCTATGCAGTTGTCGGAGATTTTTGCCTTAGAGGTATCCATAGGGAAGGCCACGGCATCCTTTGGAGTGCTGCACTCATGGCGTGGTATATCAGGCACCGCCGTCCCTACGCCCTCAGTTCCTTCTTACTGACCACTCCAACAGAGGGGTAGGAGGGCGGGTAATGGAATGGACATGAGCAACATCTCAAAGAACAGTTATGAAAGGTGGGTAACCGTTTCTTCTTCAAGTGCTTGCTCATGTCAATTCCATTGTAGGTGACTCACAAGCAAAATCCTCGGAGATGGGCTCGGAGTCCATAGCTTTGCAGATTGGAGCACTGCTCTGTCGAAGCCAGCATCATCTCAAGCTTGCTGGGTCAGCACATAGGGTGAAGCAAATGTGTGGACGGACGACCAGGTCGCAGCCCGACAAATTTCTTGGATCGGCACCTGAGCGAGGAAGGCTGCCGAGGAAACCTGCGCCCTAGTTGAGTGAGCTGTCACAACTGCTGGATGGGCACCTTTGCCAGCTCATAGCAGTCATGGATGCAGGCCGTGATCCAGGACAAGAGCCTTGCTGACATTACGCAACCTTTCATCCTGTCAGCGACAGCCACGAACAACTGCGTCAATGTACGGAACGGTTTTGTTCTATCAATGTAGAAAGCCAGCACTCGCCTGACATCCAGGGTATGCAGCCTGTGCTCCTCATCCACTGCATGAGGTTTCAGACATAGGACCGGTAAGTAAATATCTTGACCCGTGTGGACCTGGGAAACTACCGTGGGCAGAAAGGCTGGGTGCAGACGCAGTTGGACCGTGTCCTTATAGAAGGCCGTATAAGGTGGCTCCGACGTGAGCACCCTGATCTCAGACACCCAACGTGCCGAAGTTACAGCGACCAAGACGGCGACCTTCCAGGAGAGAAGCAGAAGGGAGCAGGACACCCAGGGCTCGAAGGAAGGGCCCATGAGCCTTGACAGCATGAGATTCAGGCCCCAAAGGGGGACTGGGTCCCTAATATGCGGGTAAAGGCGCTCTAGACCCTTCAGGAATCATGCCATCATGGGAAGACTGACCTGCCTTGAAACGGCAGGTGGAACGCGGAAGTGGCCGCCAGGTATATCTTGACCGAGGACAATGACAAACCCTGGAGCTTGAGGTGGAGCAAGTAGTCCAGGATATTCCGCAGCAAGGCCTCTTCTGCACAAATGAAACAATCTGAGGCCCAACACGTGAAGCGTTTCCACTTCGCCACATAGGTAGCCCTGGTGGAGGGCTTCCTGCTGCCCAACAGAACCTGCTGGACACCAGCGGAGCACTGCCACTCCTCTCTGCTCAGCCATGCAGTAGCCAGGCTGTCAAGTGCAGCGCCTCCAGGTTCGGGTGCAGCAGGTTGCCGTGGTCCTGGGACAGCAAATCCAGTCAAAGAGGCAGCAGCAGGAGGGTGGCTGCTGACAGGCTCAGCAGCATGCCAAACCAGCGTTGTCAAGGCCATGCTGGGGCCGTGCTGGGACCGTCTCCTTGTCTTGCTTCACTTTGAGCAGGACCCTGTGGATCAACGGTACCAGCAGAAAGGCGTACATCAACGCTCCCGACCATGGAATCAGGAAGGCGCCTGCCCTGCCCTGTAGAGAGCAGAACATGTGGCACTTCTGTCCTGCCAAGATGCGAACAGGTCCACCTGGGGAGACCCCCACCTGCGGAAGATGGGACTGGCCCACTCCGGATGGAGCGACCATTCGTGGCGAGACAAGAAGGATCTGCTGAGGCCATCTGCCAGGACGTTCCTGGTTCCGGGCAGATGGGCCGCTATCAGGTAGATGTCATCCTGTACACAAAAGTCCAAGAGACTGAGCGCTTCCCGACAGAGGGCCAAGGACCTGGCACCACAATGCCTGTTGATGTAATACATCGCAGCCATATTGTCCGTCAGGACCTGCATTACCTTGCCCTTCAGATGGAGCCAGAAAGCCTGGCAAGCCAAGCAAACTGCTCTGCGTTCCCTGACGTTGATGTGCACGGCGAGGTTGTGCTGCAGCCAACGTCCCTGGGTGTTGAACTCGCCCAGGTGTGCCCCACCCAACCTAGATCCGACGCGTCCAGGACCAGGGTCACAAAGGGAACCCATTGCAGCACCGACTTGGGATCCCGCCACCAGTCCAAAGGCAGCATGGCTTGGCACTGTGACCACACGGTCCATGGGGTGCCTGCTAGGAATGTAAACCGAGGCCAGCCATGTTTGCAGGGGCCTCATATGGAGCCGGGCATGGCTGACCACATATGTACACACAAACATGTGGCCCAACAGCTGCAGGCACGTGTGGGCCGTGGAGAGCAGGTGGGCCTTTACGTGGGAGATTAAGTCCACCATGGCCTGAAACCATGCCTCTGAAAGGAAGGCCCTGGCTCAAATAGAGTCGAGAACTGCCCCAATAAACTCTATGCATCGTATTGGCATTAACATGGACTTCTCTACGTTTATCAACAGGACCAGGCTCAGACAAGTGGAGCGAACCAGATCAAGGCTTCTTTGCACCCACTCTGGAGACCTGTCCTTGATGATCCAGTCGTCGAGATACAGGAACAGGTGGACCCCACGCTGCCTGAAGTAAGCCGCTACTGGAGCCATGCACTTGGTGAACACCCCTGGGGCTGACAACAGGCCAAAAGGGAGCACCGTGAATTGGAAATGGCGCCCTCTCCCTATAAAACGGAGGAAACGCCTGTGTCCCGGGAATATGGAAACATGGAAATAAGCATCCTTCAAGTCAAGCGGCGTGCCAGTCTCCCGGATCCAGAGAAAAGGGATAACAGAGGCCAGGGAAACCATGCAGAACCTCAATTTCTTGAGAGACTTGTTGAGGCGACACAGGCCCAAGATGGGTCTTAGGCCCCCTTTGGCTTTCAGGATTAGGAAATAATGGGAGTAGAAAGCTCTTCCGTGCATGTCCCAAGGAACCTCCTCCATCGCCCCCAGGCACAGGAGCTTTTCGACCTCCTGAACAAGAAGGGAGAGGGGGTGGCCATGAATGTAGGGTATACCACCGGGATACTATATCCAGACCCAGAGGTCCAAGGTTACCCGTTACCAAGCCAAACAGAAAAGTCAAAGGCGGTCCAGGAAGCGGCGGGAAGGATCCGGGGAACTGACTGGGACATCGCTCCTGGGCACACTGTCAAAATGAACGCTTCTGGCCCCCAGGGTGTTTAGAGGGCCCAGGCTGCGCAGGCGAGCAGGAAGAAGAAGGGTGACGCCAGCTGAAGCTACTGTCCCTTCTTACAGAACCCTGGCAGGGCTGTTATGGCCTTGGCAGAGGGGGCGGCTGGAAGGGCTTCTGAGCAGGCTGCGGCGTATGTATGCCCAACAAACGAAGGGTGGCCTTTGTATCCTTCACCCCATGCAGCCTGGCGTCAATCTGCTCAAAGAGACCAACCCCGTCGAAGGGGAGGTCTTGCGTTGAAGACCAACTCCTGCAAGAGGCCCGCCATTTGTAGCCATGAGTTACGTCTCATCACCACCACCGACACAACTACCCAAGCCACAGAGTCTGTCATATCCCAGGCCATTTGTAGGGAGCACCTGGCTGCCGCTGTGCCTTCCTCAACCAGTGTGCTGAACTCCTGGGCTAATCCCTGTGGGAGGGACTCCTGAAACTTGCAGAGGGTATCCCACAAGTTAAAGTTGTACCTGCCCAGGAGGGCCTGATGGTTTGCCACCCGGAATTGTAGGCTGGAGGTCAAATAAATTTTTCCTCCCAAAGAGATCCAGTCTTTTGGCTTCTTTATTCTTGGGAGTAGAGGAGGACTGGAGAGGTTTGTCCTTTTTGTTGGCCGCAGGGACAACCAACAACCCCGGGAGTGGGTGGGTGTATAAATACTCCAACCCTTTACCTGGGACAAAGTATTATTTCTCTGCCCTCTTTGAAGTGGGAGGGATAGACGAGGGAGTTTGCCACAAGACCTTGGCAATGTTTAAGACCCCTTCGTGGACTGGCAAAGGGGCACGGGCTACGTGGAAGCAGAGAGGACACTGAACTGTGAGTCAGTCTGCTCAGCCATCTCCTCCACCTCTAAGCCCAGATTGTCTGCGACTCTCTAGAGCAGAGCCTGATGCTCCTTGAAGTCAGTGGGCGGGCTAGCTCTCAAAGGACCCACCACCCCCTCGTCTGAGGACAACGAGTATAACTGGGTTACTGTAGGAGAATCTGTGGCTTCTTCCCCTCCAGGGGAGGGAGGTTTAGGGGTGGGTACCCCCTCCTCAACCCTGGCCTCTGAGCAATTGGCACGCACCAAGCCCGGTGCCGTTGGTATCACCAGTTCTGCTGGCGCAGCCGGTGCCATCCGCTGTTGCTCCGAGGCAGCAGCCGAAAAATCGCTGGGAATGGGACATAGCCATGACCGGCATTTCCCATGAGCCCCAGTAAGGCCCCTGGGCTGGCCACTGTCCTTGGTGCCATTGCTGCAATGTCACGGCTGATGTGGTGTCAGGACCACAATCACGCCGGTTGGATCTCGGCGGGGGGCTAAACTGGGCCTCCGTGCCGGAGGAATCCCCTTCCGGCAACCATAGAGGAGTCGTCGATGCCTGAGTGTGTCTGCTAACAGTCGCCATCGGAGACCGGTGACTAGAGCGGGATGATCGGTAACGGTACCGGGGCAAACAGTAGCGATTTCTAGGAGACCAGAGCCTGGATGGGGATCATTCCCACGTGGCAGATGATGGGGAACAGTGATACGATGACAATGTAGACCAGTAAGAAGGCGAGCGGTGCCAGTAGTACAGAGACTGATGTCGATCTCTAGGCGAACCTCACCTGGGTAGCGGTGACCATGAACGCGGTGCCAGCGACCATGGGGGTAAGCACCGGAGGGTCTGGGGTGCGGCTCCGGGGATTTGTGACACTGGGGTGGGGAGCGCTGTTTTGTTTCGGAGGATCAACGTCGCTCTACTCCCCCCCCCCCCCGAGGTCGCAGTGGCTGGCTTGCCCTCCTGGGGAGCCTTTGCTGCTTCCTGCTGCGCATACGGAGTTGGCAGAGGTCTCTGCTCTTTGCACCGGGGAGGCCTGGGCAGGTGCCGGTGCAGATGGGGGCTTGGGTCCTAAACCACTCCCGAGTTGGTGGTGGATCTTTCGAGTGGCTCCGAGTTTCAGCTGGAGAGGCGTGCACTCACAGCTCCGGGATGGCCGGGTGAGCCGAACCAGGTCCCTCTTCTGAAGGCCCTTGGGCATTTTTGAGTGGTGCCGGGGAGCTGTGCTTCTGGACCTTCTTCTTAGGCTCTGGGGAAATTGATCGGTGCCAAGCAGAGCCTGGTGCCAGGGGTGCACTACGCACTGACGCCAAAGTACTTGCCGATTCCTGGCGGGAGGGCTCAGATGCCGGGCAAAGGGCGGACTCCATGAGAAAGGCTTGAAGTCTAATATCCCACTCTTTCTGAGTTTGTGGCCAGAAGTTCTTACAGATACGGCATTTCTCCTTGACATGTGATTCGCCCTAGCACTTGAGACAGGTGCTGTGCGGATCACTAACAGGCATAGGCCTATTACCCGTCCATTCGAGGTTTGAACCCGGGGGACTGCGGCATGCCCCACCTGGGGCCAAGTCCCACTGGGGACTCTAACTATTAACTAACTACAACTATCTAACCAGAAAGAAACAATGAAAACTATTTACAAAGCCCGAAGGCTGAAGAACTCTTAACGAGGCAAGAACAACCGCTAACCACTTGCAAAGCAAAGGAGAGAAGCGCTCCAACTAACCACCAAGTGCGGTAAGAAGGAACTGAGAGGGTGTAGGGACGGCGGCGCATGATATACTGCATCATGAGCGTGGCACTCAACTCTTCTGCTGGCAGTAGCTATCTGCTTGTTGAGGTCTTCTTTATAGCAGTTGTCATTTTACGATGGAACCAAGGTAGCAGAAATGGTTTACTTGTTTGATGCCTATGCAATAATTACTAGTTTAGCCTGTTTCTTGATTTTTGATCTTTACTATCAAAGAAGGCATCTGAATTTCTGAAAAAGCCCTCTTGAAATACTTTTTTTGAAAGCGTTGTTCTAGCTGTTTGCCGTCTCTCGCAAGCCAGTCTCTCTTAGCCTTTGAAACCATTCTTTTTCATTCCTCGCTGAGCTGTCTGTATTTGTTCTTCCACTCAAAACAATCTTTAGCTTTCAAAATGTTCTGGATAGTCTTCCTTTCTTCTTCTTGATAGGTTTTAAATCTCTGGTGTCACCCAGTCTTTCCTTTTTGCATATAACCTCTTCCCTAAAACTTCCTTGTTCCTGGCATGAATATCATTCTTCGCTTGTGCCCAGAGTTGTTCTAGTGTTGTGTCCTCTAGATCCAAGAGGGGGACAAAAGAGCCACCAATGATGTTCTGAATGGTCACCACTGTGTCTGTATTTTCAAAGCTTCAACACTACACCCCCACATTAAAACGTGTGTAAGTCTGATCGTGACTGCAGTGATCTCTGCCCAACTGTCGAGTCAGATCAAGCTTCTGTAGACCCTGCAGTCTAATACATTTATTTTCCGACATTGTCCTACAAGATGAAGTCAACCATGTTTTTTGGTAGTACCATCATTAGAAATCCATGCTTCTTTATTAACTCATCTGTGTTGAAATATCGTGTTCATTATAAACAAATTACTGATAGTACAGAATTGAAGCACTCTATAGCCTCGGTCATTTCTTAATCCTACTCCTTCTGTCCCCATGATGTTCTCCCAGACTGTATTAGACTCCTAATCTTGGTATTAAAGTCTCCAATCATGAGCAAAAAGATCTATACATGGGGTCCAGGAAATCTCTGCTTGAATTCCATTGTAAAGTTGGTTTATGATACTGTCTTCTGCATTGCTGCAGGTATATATACTTCTACGATAGCTACTGGCCATGTTTCCCATCCCTTTCCTTTGGTTTAATGTTCATTGTGTATGACCTATATGTTTTCAAAGAACTGAAAAGTTTTCTGACAGCATGAAGTCAATTCCTCCTGTGTGGGCACTGTCTGTCCTTCCAGCATAAATGATTTTATGTTACTTCATGGAAAATTTGCTCCAATTTAAAAAAATTAAAAAATACTTTAAATGATTTCAAATAAATGTTTAAAATGATTTTCCTTGTAAGAAAGAGTAGGACAGATGTAAACAATCCTTGTCTTGATAACTCCTCTATCCTGCGGATTTCCATGAATCTTAAAGGAGTGATTCCAGATTTCTACTTCTAATTTATCAGTGATATATTTCACAATGCAAGTATACAGAGCACAAAGCCAGTATTGTGTCATAACAGACATCATGTGCCATCACTTTAAAGAAAGTAAGTTTGGTCAAAATTACGTATTGCTAATTAAAAGTGGCAGTACACACTTTTGTCACTTGGTGGCACCAAATCAAAGAAAACCAAATATTTGAGAAAGAAACCACAAAATCAATTTGTGAACATCCTGCAATCCTCTATAATTTAAAGATAATTGGAAAGAACTCTTTGTAACCATTGCACAATCATCAACAGATAGATGCTTAAAGATTTAATGTTGCTGAATTTCTGTGGGAAAAGATACATGAGATACAAGGGTCAAGTTTACTTACAGATCAACTCTGATCTTCCCTCATGTTGGCTTTCAGTTTCATCTGCCTCCAACATAAGCAGCACTAAGTAAAAACCTTTAAAATCACCTTTACAGCTTATAAGGCAAATGACAAAAGAGAAAAAAGAGCAGCCTCGCATACTGACATACCCAATATGCTGAAACAGTCTTGATTCTACCTTTAACACATTTATTTGTCTGAAAGGATTTCAAATAGATCAAAATAGTTCTGTGCACTCTAAAGTTTACAGATGGGGAACTGAGGCAGAGGCTAAGTGACTTGGCAATTAGCAAGATACCAGATCTTTATAAACAAAACATTTTGTTTTCTGTCTTGCTTCCCTCTTACTTCATAGCTGTCTTCAAATCATAAAGGCAATCTCAAGAACTGCTGGAGCTAGAAACCTGTGCTGTATGCTGTTTGAAAGATTTCCAACAGTACAACAATCTCTGACTTTAGCTGTTCAAGAAATACCAGCTGCTGATATTGTGTTGGAATTGAAGTGTTTAATAAAAAAATAAAAAGGGCAAGAAAAGCCAAAGGGTAATAAGGATATTTCAAAATTAAATCTCTCATGATCTCAGAGGTCTGGAAACACTTTGGCAGAGCAGTACCAATACCTG
Source organism: Terrapene triunguis (assembly GCF_002925995.2). NCBI lineage: Eukaryota > Metazoa > Chordata > Testudines > Emydidae > Terrapene > Terrapene triunguis. Next base: position 12,441,402 of record NW_020664435.1, on the reverse strand, counting down.
AAGTCCCAGTATGTTTTTCTTAACACTGGTCTTGTAAGATTAAGATAGAGTTCCCCAAGCAGACAAAAATAAAACTGGAGCCCAGTTAATTATCTTCAGTTTTGTACTAAACGGAGTATAAACAGTCCCATAGTCAAGTAGTATTATTGTTGATCCACATCATGTTCCTTTAACAATTCGGCCCAATTACACGATAATGATTTTACCATTCCCAGTTCTGTAATTTATCTGTTTCAACTTCTATTACAGTATCTCTCTAACATTTCCTAGAATTGTTCTCTGCATTACCCATCAAATGCAATTCCATGTATTCTAATCATTTGATTGTAAAGGTAGTGTTACAGTCAGTGACAATGAGAACTCCCAACCTCCAATAAGTTATTTCTAGCCGTTAACTGTCTAAATAATCTAGTATTGAATTTCTTACATCTCTGTTCAATTATTACATCCAAGAAATGTATGACAGTGTTACTAAAGCGGGAAGAAAAGGTAATAGCAAAGTGTATTAAACGTGAACTGCTATTTATTTATTGTTTTAAATAAATTTGTTCTACTCTAGCTAGAAAATATAACAGAATTGTTAGCCATATGACATACCTAAATATAATCCTATCTGCGTACAGTCATCCTGTCATGCAATCCATGGAATAAAGTTTTATTTCTGTAACCATGTGATAAACATCTTTATTTTGCATCACCACCTGCACTCTGCCCAATCTCTGCCAGAGCTACTTCTAACATTCTAAATTACCTGTTGATATAAATAAATTAAAAACTGCCAAATATTTTTCATCCCTCGAGTGTCAAACACACAAAAGCAGGAACTGAAACTTCCACTTGCCATATTAAATCTTGACCCAGTGACACTTAAGGTTTGATATCACAAATTATAACAAGCTCTCCATCAAATCTATGCTAATAAAACCTTTATAGCACATCACATATGTACTGTCTATATATTATAATATGTACATGCCTTTAAACTCTCTCTAATATAAGGTGCCTTTGTATCAGATTTGCTAACTATCTTTATACACGCTTTCAGAAGTCTGTGCAATTAATTTATTTAATTTGAAGTAAACGCTTTTGTATACAGGTGTTGAATGGTTATGGGGAAATAGCAAATTAGTTAAAAAGTGTGTTTATGCATATTTCTACGATTATGTCTTCAACACTAAGTTAAAATTATTTTTTGGAAAAATAATATTGAAATGTTATAGGTCAGAGGTTCTCAACTGGGAGTCCGAGGCCTCCTGAGGGTCTGCGAGCCCTTTCAGGGGAACCGCTGGGCCCCACATCTGAAACCCAGAGCACGAACCCCAGCGACCCCCGCGGGGAAAAAGCCAGGAGCCGCGGTCCTGAAGCCCCGATCCCCTGAGCCCATGGGAGGAGCTGGGGGGGCATGGAGGCATTGCCCCCTCCAAACTGAAGTGCAAGAGCAGGGCAGTCCTGGGGGCAGTTCCACCCACACACCACCTCCTCTCCCCACCCCCTGGCCAGCTTGGAGGCGGGAAGCCGGAGCTGGGGAGTACAGGGAAACTACTGCTCTGGCTGGTGCCATGAAAGAGACAGCTGCTGCATTCCCTTGTCTCCTGCTGCTGTTGGTGCATGGGATTGAAGCTGCTCCTCAGCTCCCAGACCCCTTTGCTTATGCAGCCACTAAGAGCTACCGGGTGGGGTGGACCCAGCTCGTGGTTCGCAGAGCCCTCAGGGAACAGCAACCGGAGGGGAGCCCTCCCGGGACAGAACTCCTAGCTACTCCTCTCCCTGCACCCTGAGTAGGGATGTAAATATTGTTTAAAAAGTTAAACATTTAAACCGGGGTGGGCAAACTATAGCCCGCCAGCCATTTTAAGCCAGGCCTCGAGCTCCCGCTGAGGAACAGGGTCTGGGACTTGCCCCGCTCCAGGACTCCAGCCGGGGAGCAGGGTCGGGAGCCGCTCCACGCCGCTCCCAGAAGCGGCGGCATGGCCCTGCTCCTATGTGTAGGGGCAGCCAGGGGGCTCCCCTCTGCACGCTGCTCCCACCCCAAGCCCCACCCCCGCAGCTCCCATTGGCTGGGAACTGCCTGGCGTGCAGAGCTGCCTGGACACTGCTACTCATAGGAGCTGGAGTGGGGACATGGCCGCTGCTTCCGGGAGCTGCTTGAGCCCGCATCCCCTGCCGAAGCCTGCACCCCTTCCTGCACCCAACTCCCTGCCCCAACCCTGATCCCCCTCCTGCCCTCCAAACCCCTCGGTCCCAGCCCAGAGCACCCTCCTACACTCAAAAATAGTCATCCGTAGCCCCACCTCAGAGCCTGCACCCTCAGCTGGAGCCCTCACCCCACCCCATCCCGGAGCCCCCTCCTGCACCCTGAACTCATTTCTGGCCCCAGATGTGGCCCTCGGGCCAAAAAGTTTGCCTAGTCCTGGTTTAAACAATTAAAAAAAAAATATTTCATTGAAATGGTTAACCGATTAAAGGGGCAACTTTGGCCAACACGTTTGGGGCCGCTCCGGTCGGCACGGGGCTGCTGGGGTCGGCGGGCTAGCTGGTGCAGGGCCACTGGGGCTGGCCGGCCCAGGGTTTAACAATTAAGGCAGGTTAACCAGTAAGACTAATGCTTAAATCGGTTAAAATCCCTAGCCCTGAGCTACCCACCTGTCCGCGCACAGCCCCTAGCTACCCCTCTCCCTGCACCCTGGGCTACCTCCTGCCACAATAAAGCCCTTAACTACCCCGAGTTACCCTCTGCCTGCACACGGCCCCTAGCTACCTCTCTCCCTACACCCTGAACTGTTTTCAAAATTTTTGAGCTGAGCTCCCCTTCCCCTCCCTTGAGTTATAATTTTTGGTTGCACCCTATCCCCCACAACCCAGACAGGGTGGGTGGCCTTCTGAGGTGAGTCAGGGGGTAGAGATGGTGCTCTCTTCCCAGACCCCTCATGCAGAGCTGGATCAAGCCCTACAGGCCCCTCCCCACCCCGAATACAAGTCAAACTACACGTATGCCCAAGGCGCATGCCCCCATTCCTCTCCTCCCCCGCTGGGTCCTGGATTCTTTATAGCATGTTGTGGGAGGGACTCAAAGAAAAAGGTTGAGAACCCCCGTTATAGGCTAGACCAGGGATCGGCAACCTTTGGCATGCGGCTCACCCAGGTAAGCACCCTGGCCGTCCGGGCCAGTTTGTTTACCTGCTGCGTCCGCAGATTCGGCCGATCGCGGCTCCCACTGGCCGCGGTTCACCGTCCCAGGCCAATGGGGGCTGCGGGAAGCGGCGCAGGCCAAGGGATGTGCTGGGGGCGGCGGGAAGTGGCAGCCATTGGCCTGGGACGGCGAACCGCGGCCAGTGGGAGCCGCGATCGGCCGAATCTGCGGACGGAGCAGGTAAACAAACCGGCCCGGCCCGCCAGGGGGCTTACCCTGGTGAGCCGCGTGCCAAAGGTTGCCAATCCCTGGACTATACCATATACACCGGTATCAGCTTTAGAAATAAGTGTTTTCGTTAAACTAATTTTTCATTAGGATACAGCAAAAAAGCCGGACTTGTTCTAGTTGAACATTAAATTGATCATTACTCCAAACAGCACAGAAGGATTGGGAAAAAAAGCTTGCCAAAGAAACCAGAATTTTAGCAACAGACTATAAAAACCTCTAAAACCCTGCAAAGGATAGCACACGCATGTGATTTAAAACCAGATATTAAACTGATAAGAACAGATAGTAGATAATGTTTTCACCCCTCAGCTCACACTATACAGATCACATGGCAATGATCTTTAGTAAAGGTGATCTTTACGAAGGGGGGGGGGGGGGAAAAAAAAGAGTATCAACCAGCTCCAGGGAGCTCTGCAGAGAAGACTGAGTTCAACTACTAGTATCAATATTCAGGATAATGAAAGAAAGGCACTCCCAACTCTTGAGCATTGGGGGGGGGGGTGGGAAAATCTATGAGAAACAGGAAAATGTATTTCTATACTTTCAGCTTTTATTACTTACAGGATAATAGACCATAAAATGTCCTACTCCTAACTGCTAGATAATCTGCTCTTGGTTGCTGAGACAGCTTTGTACCAGCCGCAGGAGATATTCCCCAAGCTTAATTATACTAGAAGACAACTAGGAGTCAACAGCTTTTAAGACCGATCATAAGCAACAATTTTCGTAGTACTAATTCTCACTGTATATCCAATTACCTCCATCCTCCAGACAGCTTCAGAATAGACCATCCATACCAGAACAATACCATTACAAGAAAAGTTACAGACAGGAAATAGTTCACCCTTGTTTCATGTGGTCCAAGAACTGAGATAGACTCCTCACTGCTGGGAAGCAGCAAGCAGTAATTAAGTGAAGAAGGGACCATCAAGAAGTTCCATAGGCAACAAAACCAGTTATCCCAACTATAAACTTATTTTTTTTTAAAAAAAAGTTATGTTCAGAATAGTTTCTGTAACCTCATGACAAGATATGGCATCGACCAAGAAGAAAACCAGTGCTCTGCCAATCTATATATGCAATGCTAGTGAAATTTTCATTTTATTTGAATCAAAATTCTGGGGAAAGGGTTCTTTATAGCATTCTTGACTGCCCACTGTTCCAAAAGATTTATACAAGATTAAGACTCCAAGACCTTATCTCATGATTAGACAGTTTTCCAATGTAGCATTTTTGGTAAAGCATATAGACAAAGAAACTTTTTCAAAAAGTCCAACATACCTGCTATTTTGGTACAGATTCAAAATCACTACGATCTTACACTGTTGTACTAGAAAATCCAGTGATTCAGAAGAATGGCCCAGAGTTCACCACATGCAGCATGGTTCAGTACACAAGGTCCACCCAGGCTTCCACAGTATAATGTCAATAAAAGTACAGGAATGGTAAAACCTACTGAAAGCAGATGTTTAGTGCACGAGTTACTACTTTTAGAAATTTGTCCGCTGTGGGAATTGGTGTAAAGAAAGCCGGGTGCTCACACACTACAGAATGTCCAGAAACTGGGGAGGGGCTTTAAAGATTATTTTTTAATATTTATATTGTAAGATAAGAGTTTCAAATATGCATTTCCAATATTTATTCTAACTAAAACTAAGGTAATTTTAGAGACTAAGTTAATAGTTACAAAATCTAAAAAAAACTCAGCAGCATTGTACAATACTGTTCACATTTAACAAAGACAAAAGGGTCATTACTGTAAACTTTTTTTTCAGGATCCCTGATGTCTAGCAATTTGGACTTCACTTATTACAACCCACCAGCATACACTATTATGTAGGTGACACTGCACCAATCAGAGAACTCTGCTGGAGCATAAAGAGGGTCACGGCATGAGAAGTTTGAGACCCACTGACTTAGGCCCCAATCAAGACTGGAGCTCCATTGTGCTAGGCACAGTGTATAAAAGGGGTCCTTGTCCAAAAGAGTTTACAATATAAATAGATAAGGGGGGGGAGGAGAGAAAGGCACAAAGATGAAGTGATTTGGCCAAGATCGCACAGAAGGTCAGGCGCAGAGCCAGGAATAAAATCCAGGTCTCCTGACGCCCCAGTCTCATGCCCTATTCACCAGACCATTCCCAACATAGTATGAAAACCAGTTATCTCTCTGGCTGCAGATTAAGACCATTATTTCTTGTCCTACCTTTGGTGGATCTGGAAACAACTGATCACCACCCTTTTTATAATAGCCCTTAACATGTTTGAAGACTTGTCCCACCTCAGCTTTCTTGTCCCTGAAATTAACATGCCCAATTCCTTCAACCATTCATCATAGATCATGTTTTTTTAAACCTCTCAATTTTGTTCCTCTCCTCTGGAATCTCTCTAATTTGTTCGTATCTTTCTTCAAGTATGGTACCTAAAACTGGACACAATAAAGCTGAGGGCTCTCCAGTGCCATGCAGAGTGGAATGACTGCCTTCCAAGTCTTACATACAGCACTCCTGTTATTACATCCCAGAATTATATTTGCCTTTTTTGCAACAGCTATAACCCCCAGATCCTTTTCTGCAGTACTGCTGCCTAGCCATTCTCCATTTTTATTTGTGCATTTGATTTTTGTTGGGTTTCTCCCCTCCCTTTTGAAGGAAGTGCTGCAGTTTTTTTAAATGAGTTATCTGTTGAATATCTTTACCCTTCAACATTTAGAACTGTATGTTTGAAAGATGTAGAATTTTTGCTGACTCTGGACAGGTCACTTTTAGAGAGAAAATACACATTACCAAAGAAATCTGCCCTACAATTTCTATTTTGAAAGTTAGCCACTTGTCACGTTCTGTTAGAAAAGCCAAATACATGCACAATTTAAAATAAAGGTCAGCTAAAAAGCACTTGAATTATTAAAGAAAATACATTTGCCTCTTTCTTTACTAAAAACAAGGGCTGCAGGCATGAAGATACAGTGTTAAATATCCAGTCTACAAAGGACAAGTATAAACGAGTCATGTACCATCTGCACTCACTTTCACAATATAGCCTGGCAGATAGTTGAAACTGAGAACACAAAGCAACATGATATTCCCTTCAAAGCATTACGGAAGCATTAAGTGTGCAGGGAGAGGAGGTGCAATTTAGAAATAAGAACTATCTACATTAACAGACTGCTAAAGTCCTTACTATACAAATTTACAATTAGTAGTAAAATACTACCAGCTAATCAACAGTACTACAAAGTTACCTGACATAATTAGATTTAAAGCCATTGCAGACTGATTAATATTGCTATCATCTGCAGTTATAGTTGCACACACGTAAGTAGTGATGCTGAGGTAGAAAGTGACCTAAACAGAAGTTATTTGAACTATAATTACTAATTAAATACCCGGTTATCTTCGAGACAGCACTTTAACTGAATATTCCAGGTAAATAAAAGATCATGTCACTGTACACCAGGAGTCGGCAACCTTTCAGAAGTGGTGTGCCGAGTCTTCATTTATTCACTCTAATTTAAGGTTTCACGTGCCAGTAATACATTTTAACGTTTTTAAAAGGTCTCTTTCTATAAGTCTATAACAGGGGTAAGCAATAGTTTAGTTATATATCATATACCCCCAGAGAGGTCATTAATTTAAACTGGATTCTCCAGAGACCAAGAGACAAAGAAAGGACTTTTGGATAAACAGTCTGAGTTTTAAAATGACTCGGGGCTCTTCTTCCTCATCCAGAAGATCGATAGAACTGTCTGGCCCAGTTGGGACCCAATCGTTTGTGGAAGGGTTGGAAAGACTTTGGCCTATTAAGGCCCCATAAGATTGATAGGTAACCTCTGGTGAGTTTTAGCATGCACACAGGATTTTTTATATCTTTTCCTCTTTAATGGTTTTATCTGAAGAATAAATGTGCTTCCTTAGAAAGAACTGTGTGGTAGCTTGTAATTGCTGGCAATTATACTGCTTGTAGCCTTTAGAGAGAAAGCAAAGTGCAAGTGCTGGCCTTTTTAGGCAGACTGCCTTACTGAGGATATCACGGTGTGGATCAGGGATCAGTGCAGCCTTAAACCCCCGATCAGGAGGGAGAGAGAGAGAGAGACAGATCTCCACCCAAAAGAGATGATGGCTGGGAGCTGGAAACCTTTAAGTGGGTGCGCTCAAGGGAGCACAGGAGGAGGAATAAGTGTAGTTACCCTGAAACTGTGACATCTTCACCACCTTTCATAAATTCCAAGGCCAGAAGGGACCATTGTTGTCGAATCTGACCTGTATAGAGTTCACAGAACGTCCCCTAAAATAATTCTTCGTGCATATCTTTTAGAAAAACATCCAATCTGAATTTAAAAATGGCCAATCATGGAGAATCCACCGTGACCTTTGGTAAATTGTTCCAATGGCTATTTATTCTCACTGTTAAAAATGTATGCTTTATTTACAGCCTGAATTTGTCTAGCTTCAACAATTGGATTGTGTTGTATCTTTCTCTGATAGACTGAAGAGCCCATTATCAAATTTTTGTTTCCCATGTAGATACTAACAGACCAATCAAAGTCACACTTAACAAAAAGAAGTGTAAAACCAAATAGATAGAGTCTATCCTTGAGTCCATCCCTATAAGGCATATTTTCTAATACTTTAATCATTCTTGTGGCTCTTCTCTGAACCCTCTCCCATCCTTCTTGAACTACAGATACCAGAACAGGGCACACTATTCCAGCAGCAGTCGCATTAGTTCAACATGAAAAGATAACAACCTGCCTACTCCTACTCAAAATTCCCCTGTTCATGCATCCACAGGTCGCTTTAGGACTTTTGGTGACAGCATCACACTGGTAGCTCATATTCATCGGATTATCCACTATGATTCCCAAATCTTTTTTGGAGTCACTGCTTCCCAGGATAGAGTCCCCCATCCTGTAAATATGGCCAACATTCTTTGTTCCTAGATGTATACATTTAGTCATATTAAAACGCATATTGTTTGCTTATGCCCAGTTTACCCAGCAACCCAGATCACTTTATCAGTGACTTGTTCTCTTCATTATTTACCACTCCGGCAATTTTTGTGATGAAGTGTAAACTTTATCAATGATGATTTCATATTTTCTTCCAAGTCACTGATAAAAATGTTAAATAGCCAACAACTGATCCCTGCAGGACCCCACTGGAAACACCTGCTTGATGATTCCCTGTTAACAATCACATTTTCAGGCTTATCAGTTAGCCAGCTTTTAATCCATTTAACATGTGCTATGTTAATTTTATGATGTTGGGGGTTTTTTTGTTTTTTGTTTTTACTCAAAATGTAATACCAGAGTGATAGCTAGTTCGGCATTTTTAAATAGACAAAGCGTTATACAAACCATGATTAAAGGGGAGGGGGATAACCAAAATAAGTTGCTTTTGCTCTGGTGAAAGTTATATCTGAAATATTCCATAGAAAGATGCATCTTGAGAGTTGAGCATATACAAGTCCAACCTTCTTGGTTGCTAGAAACCATACCCTTCAAATCAGAGAGTTTCTAAGTTCTGAATCTACAAAAAAATGCTACAAAATCTGCATCAGAATGACAAGAACCTGATTTTTCCTGATTGTTACACTTGGGGTACATCTAAAGAGCAAATGAGCGTGTGATCTAAAACTTTAATCTAGCCAATCTGGATAACAATAGTAGTGAACAAGGGGTGGCATGAGACAACCTGAGTACAAGCCTGACAAGAACCCTGGACACGTACTTGGGTTGCTAGGCTATATTGAATCCTATGGTGCCATCTCTTCACTACTATTACTAGCTAGCTATCCACACTACAATCACACCAGTATTTACTGTGCAGATGTATCCTTTGACAGAGCACAGTACTTCGAGTTATACACCTTTGAGTTTAATCCTTGTTTTCCCACTAATTCCTGAATAGCCTTGGACAAGACATCTCACTTCTGTATACCTCAGTTTCCTCATAAACAAAGTAGGGAGATACAACCTAGAAATACAACCTAGATGGAGCTACTATAAGGTGGGTGCATAACTGGCAGGAAAATCATTCCCAGAAAGTAATTATCAGTGGTTCACAGTCATGCTGGAAAGGCATAACGAGTGGGGTCCCGCAGGGATTGGTTCTGGGTCCAGTTCCGTTCAATATCTTCATCAATTATTTAGATAATGGCATAGAGAGTACACTTATAAAGTTTGCGGACGATACCAAGCTGGGAGGGGTTGCTTTGGAGGATAGAATTAAGAATCAAAATGATCTGGACAAACTGGAGAAACGGTCTGAAGTAAACAGGATGAAACTCAATAAGGATAAATGCAAAGTACTCCACATAGGAAGGAACAATCAGTTGCACACATACAAAATGGGAAATGACTGTCTAGGAAGGAGTACTGCAGAAAGGGATCTGGGGGTCATAGCGGATCACAAGCTAAATATGAGTCAACTGTGTAACGCTGTTGCAGAAAAAGCAAACATCATTCTGGGATGTATTAGCAGGAGTATTGTAAGCAAGACACGAGAAGTAATTCTTCCGTTCTACTCCATGCTGATTAGGCCTCAACTGGAGTATTGTGTCCAGTTGTGGGCGCCACATTTCAGGAAAGATGTGGACAAACTGGAGAAAGTCCAGAGAAGAGCAACCAAAATTAACGGTCTAGAAAACATGACCTATGAGGGAAGATTGAAAAAATTGGGTTTGTTTAGACTGAGAGGGGACATGATAACAGTTTTCAAGTACATAAAAGGTTATTACAAGGAGGAGGGAGAAAAATTGTTCTTCTTTACTTCTGAGGATAGGACAAGCAATGGGCTTAAATTGCAGCAAGGGCAGTTTAGGTTGGACATTAGGAAAAACTTCCTGTCAGAGTGATTAAGCACTGGAATATATTGCCTAGGGGGGCTGTGGAATCTCCATCATCGGGGATTTTTAAGAGCAGGTTGGACAAACACCTGTCATGGATGGTCTAGATCAGGGGTCAGCAACTTTTCAGAAGTGGTATGCCGAGTCTTCATTTATTCACTCTAATTTAAGGTTTTGCGTGCCAGTAATACATTTTAACGTTTTTAGAAGGTCTCTTTCTATAAGTCTATAATATATAACTAAACTATTGTTGTGTGTAAATAAAGGTTTTTAAAATGTTTAAGAAGCTTCATTTAAAATTAAATTAAAATGCAGAGCCCCCTGGACCGGTGGCCAGGACCCAGGCAGTGAGAGTGCCATTGAAAATCAGCTCGCGTGCCGCCTTCGGCACGCGTGCCATAGGTTGCCTACCCCTGGTCTAGATAATACATAGTTCTATCCTGAGTGCAGGGGACTGGACTAGATGGCCTCTCGAGGTCCCTTCCAGTTTTATGATACTATGATCATCTGCAAACTGAAGATACCTACCCATCTTTCCAGGGTTGTTGTGGGGATTATTTTACATTTGCACCCAGCTTTGAGAAAAGTGTTAGCAACATAAATGTTACCAATTCAAAATAAAAATCACTAAAGGTTTTTTCCATGCAGTTTTCCTGCCCTAGTGTAGGCATATCAATATTGCATGAAATGATGTTACAAATGAGTTCTGATGAATAAATTATGGTGTATTCATTTGATTATTTAGAATTTTTGCTGTCTTTATCTAATCATTCCACTGAATGTATTAATAGTGCTCAGATGCTATGGTTACTCCTGGGGGAATTCTGTGCCACGGCGCATGTGCAGAATGTATATCCTCCGCAGATTTCTTTGCTTCCCCACAGAAAAATGACTTTCTGACAGGGAAGCAAAGGAAAGCTACAAGAGCGGTCATGCAACCCTCCCCAGCAGTATGTTTCTGGTGCCCAGGGCAGCCAACAGAAAGATAAATTACTGTGGGGCAGGAGGCGGGACTGGGGAAGACCTGGCTGGTGGTTCCTACCCTGCGCCAAGCTCAGCTACTAGTCCGGGCTAGGCTGGGGAGGACGGGACTTCCTCTTCCCCTGCATAGCATCCCAGGCCAGGTCAGACCCAACTCTAGATTTCTCCCCCGGCTGCAGGAAGATCTGCAAACTCTTCCCGCCCCTCCCCCCACTTCCTGTGCCCATCACTCTTCAGCTGCAGGGGGAGGGACCCCTTTACAGGGAGCTGCTTCCCATCCACCCAACCCTTGTGCATCCAGACCCCCCCCCCCTCACACCCAGACTCTCCCACCAAGCCTCATCCCCCTCCACTCAGAACCCCCCATGATGAGCCCCACTCCCCCTGCACCTGGACCACCCCTACAAGCCACCCGGACCTAGATCCCCACACCACCGAGCCCCAGTTGCACTTGGATCACCACCCCACTGAGCCCCACCCCCAGACCCCTCTGACGAGCTCTATCCCCCCACATCTAGACCCCCCCCATGCTGAGCCCCAACCATCTTCACCTGGAGCCCCCTGTAGAGTTTCATTACTACTGCACCCAGAACCCCACAACAAGCCCCTGTGCATCCAGATCTCCTCCGCACCTGGATCCCCCACTGAGTCGCCCGCACTCAGATTGCCCCACACAGAATCCTCTCAACCCACACCTGGATCCCCCCACACTAAGCCCCTCCACATTTGGATCCTGCCTTGCTGAGCCTGCCTTCCACACCTGTGATGTTTCTGGGACAGGCCCAGTCCTTGCATTGTGTCAGGGTAGGATGCAGCCTCACCACTGAGTCCATGTCCCGGGAGCGGGGGGAGCTGCACAGTGATCTGTGCTCCCCAATACCATGCTGGAGCCTCCACATTTAATTGACAAATAACATTTGCAGAATTTTTAAAATAGTGTGAAGAATTTTAATTTTTTTGGTACAGAATTTTTAATTTTTTGGCACAGAATGCCCTCAGGAGTATATGGTGATGGGTACTCTAAGAAAACAGATTCGTGAGTGAATGTTAAATTGCAATAAAAGAGTATTTTTAAACAAAATAGATTTCAGGTCAACATACACCATATTAGTTTGACATATATATTAGACAGGTTAAAGGGCTGTAAAAGTTACATTACCTTTTCACTCTTTGTATTCTATGTAATAGAAAGCAATTTTTCCAAGTTAATCTACTTTCTCTTTTGTAAGAGCTGACTTAAAAGTACTGAATGTTCCTCCATGATGTCCTCTGTCTACTCCCAAGCCCCATGAAACAAAATCCTTCTTGTTTTTCAATATTTATTAAAATTTTGCCCTCAATTCCTCTCATATCTTTACTTAGATTCCCTTTGTTTACATTCCAGCTACGTTTATTCATGTCTGTATTACTAGTACACTAAATGTGGAAAAAGTAGTTAATGATAGTCCAGTGAAAGTCATTGTCTAGAGAAAAGCATATGTATAAACAAATTTGAGAAGCAAACTATTTTTGGTTTCTTGATAATCATCACTCAACTAGCACCATAAATTTGCACATCTTTAAAAGTCATCTTTTAATTAAGTACTATATATTACACCAGAAATCTAAGGAATTAAACTCAAACATATGTAAAAATGTTAAAGGCACACTGTCAACTTGAAAAAAGTATATCTGAAGATTTTGTACTCACTATAGTTGAAAATAGCTAAAAAACTTACTATAAAAATCCACAATCATTTTTCAGTTTCACTGTTTTTTGCCTCATACACTAACATGAGGAGGACATCACTCATAAAATGCTCTGAGGAGTGGTCCCATTCATGCTCTTCCACATGTTCTGCAACAGGGTTTTTACCAGTGGCACAGAATCACAGCTGATGTTCAATTTGTGGACCATAAGAACATTTCCCTCCATAGAATCAGGGGGAGACAAAAGCTGTGGAGGAGGGCCATAACTGAGGTAACCCCCTTAATTATCTAGACCTCTTCACAATGCAACCAACAGGAGCAAGAGGGGGAAGGGGAAGAGCTGGAGCTCACTCCCTGGTGCCAGGAAGCAACTGAAAACTGGGAAAGGCCTTTGCACAGGGCTAGGAAATAATGGGCTACCCAGTGAAGAAGTATTTCTATACCTTACCCACTGCTTCTGAACAGCCTTGTAGGCAGAAATGTATAGGAGGAGGAAGGTAGAAGAGAACGAGTCAAAGTATGCTTCCTGTTGATGCTCTAGGGCCCGCCAACTCTTCCTTGCCTACACTCAGAGGCTAGAAGGAACAGGAACCATTGATCTATTTCCCAAGAATGGTGATAGGCTCTGTTAGTTGGAGCCTTTCTAGACTTCAGACGGGCGGAGATTGCCATATATGGCAAATCACAATGAATTAGGGACTTCTTCCCACATGTCAGCCCTATATACAGAATTTAAATGAGGGACTCATGAGTCACTATACCAAGAGACAGGAAGTTGAGGATGAGACGTTATCATCATCATCTTCTCAAACTGCTCAAGTCAGAACCTCAGAGTATCATGACCAGAGGAACAATCTGAGGCAATCAAAATCATTGTTGCCCTTTCTGCTCACATCTTGAAGGAACATGGATAAAGGATATGGAAGACGACATATACATGACGGAGTTCCCCCAAAGAATAGAAAAGACAATGGTCCTCCAAGCACTATCTTCTTATCAGCAACAAAACCTGGAAAGCCTGATGAGTCTTGGCTCAGGCAAACAGGTCTGTGATGGCATCCTCCAATTTTTCAGACTCTCTGGAAGTCTTCTGGAGGAACAGGAGTTACACCCAAGATAAGAGATCTTCCCCTTAAGCCAGCCTGCCTTCAGATTGAACATTCAGGCCAAGTGTGGATTGATTTGGAAGGCATTCTGCCCATTCAGAATCACAGCTCCCACGACCAATTTCTAACAGATATAAAGATATCACACAACCACGTTTTCCAATGTTATCAGCGCCCCCTGGTTTTCCTCTTATGTTTGGAATGCTAGTGGGGGGCACGGGGGGCAGCTATACTGCTTAAAGCACAGTGACACTGAGGTTTAACACTGATTTCCTGTTGGCCATATGACAGAACGATCACCGGGTGGTCCCTCTACCCCAGAGGCCTGCAGCAGTGATGATGACTGGTACCTGCAACTTCTGCAGGGGCATCTCTGAAGAAAATCACTGGATTTTCCCCCCCAACATCTGAGAGAGACTGGCATCTGGAGTCAGGACAAATCTGTCTTATAAATCTCCACTGTGCTACTACTGAGCTAGAACAGGTGTTTCTCAACCTGTGGGTCACAACCATGCTCTTTTTCCAAAACAAAAGGGTGAAAAAAGGAAGTTATATTTATAGCCTTTATGGTTACAAAAATAACCTTAAAAACATAAACGGAGTATAAACTAATGCAGTGATGCCTGCCTGATTCTGCAGTCAGTCCAAGACAATAGGTCTAGGAAGTATGACTTGTCCCATTCATCTCCAGGCCTGTTGACTTTGATTCTACAGCCACAAACAGAATTGTTCCAGTATGTTGAAGAGTTCAGTATATCTGCCATGAAATTTGCCATTTTACTGCATCTAGGCACCAAACATTTTGTTCTGTCTTCCTGCCCTGCAGGGACCAGCCTGCAGTTACCTCCTGCATTCCCCCCTTCCCCCCCACCTCCAAGGGGAAATTAAACTATTACAGTGCATAAGATATTTTGTGAAGCCAAGGAGGAGAACACTCACGACCGTTCTTCCCTTCCTTCCCTCTTCTCTGAATCTACCTCTTGAGCCTGACTCTCCTCGCTGGAAGACTCAAACCAAAACACACACAACTGAATGCTTCTCAGCTGCTACAGTATTTCAAACAAGTTGTTGCAGTAGCTGACAAAGGATTCAGGAACATGTATGTGGCCATTAAAACAGAGGAAGTACTGAGCAATTTGGAGATCAACCATCTTGAAAAAAGAAATCCACTGAATTCTTCATGCAAAAGCTTATGAATTTAAAAATCAGAACACTGTTTTAATAAATGGCAATACTGAAACATAAAAGCCCTCTGGCCATCATACTTGGCGTCACTGCCAGTAGCAAAAGCTGCCAAACCTCATAATTGGGGAAACACTGATTGCATTCCATATGTTAGATGGTGTTAATGTTGTGCTGGGAGCTGCTGCTGCTGCCAGGTCAAGTTAAGGCAATTCCCCACTCCACTCACACAATCAGCTAAATGAATTCATACTATGGTGGCAGATGTTCAGGATCAATTGTTTATAAGGAAAGCCAGTACTTCTCAGTACAAGCTGAATGAAACTACAGTTTAAAGTTTTGCAAAAAGTGAAACATTTGTCCAGTATGAGTGGAAAAAGATCCATATTGAGGACTTCCCATTTTGCTTTCCACTGACTTAGGAAAGTAAAAATAGTCTTTGAGGCTCTCCAGCAATCAGTTCTTGTAACTGGGTTCGGCTGATAGTGTTGTATTAGCTTTGGGCCCCATTAGCAAAAAACAACTATGACCAGAAAATAGAGTGGCCTCATGATTAGACTCTTTCACCCCAAAGCTATTTGGGCACACTGTTTAACTCACTAGCAAGCTTTGGTGGTAAAGATGATGTGGTGGAACTGAAAAATTTCCTTGATGACACAAATTTGTGAACTTAATTAGAAATAAACCCACCAATACACACACATCTTTCCACTAACTTGTGAATAACTGGGCACTCAACAACAGCAACTTTTCTTCCACACCAAAGTTGATTGGTTTTCACATGACAACTTTATACCACTTGTTTGAACTCAGGAAGACATAGGCTGTCCTTGCTGAATATTTCACTTACCAATACCAGTGTGAACCAGGGGACCCCATGATGACAACTGGCAGAGGATTTTCTCCAGGTCGGATATATGCATAACAGTTCACCGAAGCATGTGAGGTCTCTATCGAAAGCCAGTAGCCCACTAGTCATCAGAATCACTGTGAAATGTATGTATGGATAATATTTAAGGAGTTATGTATTTATACTGAAAACTATATTGAAGTTAAGGCACACCTCAAAAAGATTCCTGTCAGCCAGGAGGTAACAGACACCTATCTCCCAGTCTGGTTGTTTACATATTGCATGACTCAGTGTATACCTACTTGCATATTGACCTCCACCCGAAATAGGAGATTGTGAAATCTACAAGAAAGGAAATCCACAAGATGAAATGAATGTCAGGTGGAGTCCTGTTTATACGTAAAGACAAAGGATTGTTCTGGTATATCTTGGGATGCAAGAAAACACCCGGGTGTCCTTCACTGAGAAAGCAAGCTGACATCATACTTGTCTCATGAAAGGAAAGTCAGACAGCCTAGCTATGAAGTGCTACAAGGATTTTGGATGAGAACTACTCTACGAGACACAAGAGTACCTAGTTAAATAAGTCTAGGCACTAGAATGCATGTTATGATTTTATATGTAACCACCGGTTTCCAATACTTCTATTTGCTATTACTTGAATGTCTATGCTTTGTTATATAAAGTTATACTTGATTTCACTATGAACATATCTAAGTGCTGCATGTTATGTGGAGTGGTGATCTGAGCTGGAATCGAGAAGCTGGGGTACTGTTTCTTTGCAAACAATAAGTCTGAACATTACGAGCACCTAGTGAACATGGGGCTGGACATTCCACGGAGACGCTCAGAGAGCTTGAGTCTTCATGTGTGCCAATCTCTAACTGTTAAAGTAACAGCGAGCCCTGTGAGGACTAGAGGGGAGTACTTGTGTTGCCTGTGGTCAATGGAGTTAGCAAGCTGACCCACAGCAGGCACAGATAAGGCTTCCTCATGCTAAGGGCAGGTGGTAGCGAGGTGACTCAGCACAGGTACCCCGGGAAGCATCACAACTGGATTGCTCTAAATGATTTCTTTCATTGAACAAAGTGTCAGCACTTTGCGCTTCCCATATTGATAAACAGGAAGGGAATCAGGACAGCCCCAATATGGACAAGGCTGAAAACGACTGGGCTAAAAGAACTAAGTAAAGTCTTTCTGCCCATTTCCTGGTCAGCAGGACTTCTCTGAAGGAAGCATTATGTCAAGAATTAGGTCAGACTGCCCTCCAAGGGGACAATTCTCAAAAGGACTAATATACTTTTCCTGAAATTAACTACAAGCCTTGGGGCAGTTACTAGGGACACAGGCTTCTGGATTCCTTGCTGTCATACACTGGGGCCTTAAAAGCAGTCATCAATGTAAAGAATATTCAAAATTTCAGACAAAAGAGGGGCTCTACTACCTCAATCATAGTTTTTGTAAAGTCCCTGCAGACTAAGGTAATGCTGACAGTGTACTGAAATCGTTCTTGGCCCAGAGCAAAGCAGAGGTATTTTTAATGAATGTGCACAATGGAAACATGAAAGTAAGTGTCTCAGAAGTCAGAAGTCCAGGGATTACAAGAAAGTCTCCTGGTTCTACAGCTATGATATCTATCTGACTTTTCTGAAGGCCACACAAAGGAGTTAAGCCATTTAAGATCCAAAACTAGACAGAGACCTGATGACATTTGGCATTACTGACAGCTAAGAGTGGATTCCTGCAAAGCACTCCTGCTATGGAACCTTTGTTAATGCTTTGACATTCAGAAGAAAGCACAGCACTTGACTCCACAGCCTCTTCTTCGGGCAAGAGAGGGAGAGGTTAAAGGATGAATCTACATATCTGAAAAAAGATCTAAGTCTATGAAGTATCCTAATGAGATCAATGGAAGTACACATTGGTCCTCTGATGTGCCCCCATTGCTAAGAAGACACCCAAAGCCTGCACCATAAGAAGGAAAAGGGAGGCCTACTTCCCCCTAACAGTCTCCCCACCAGTTTACTTCTGGAGTAGATGCTGCTAGATTACTTCTGTTTGTGGGAGATTTCTTCTGGTAGGTATCTGGAACTAAAATCCACAGGGAGATCAAAAACCTGGAATGGGAAAGAGAAAAGTTTTCTTCAACTTTTCATGAGGGGCAGTTTTCACCACACAACTACTGCAGAGCCTCATCCAAATCTTCTCAGTTAAAACAAGAGTCAGTAGCTTCTATTTTGTCTGGAACTTCTCTCACAGAATTGCAATCACTGTTACAATGCAGGTTGCTGGTATACTATTAGTGTCTGGGGGAGCTAATCAAAGCAAAACATTGTGTTGGAGAAGGCAGAGTGGGCACCAGGTGTCTCCCAGAATTTCCACACTATTTCCTTGGTGTCATGAAATGGAAGCACACGGAAAGGGGAATAACCACTACTACCTGATCCCAAGGCCTTTCTGGTGCTGAAGAAGAATCACAAACCAGCGCTCCATAAATGCAGTTAAGGAGGGAAATATGTGCTTTACCTGGCTCTGAGGTGGAGGAATCCAAGTTCCTCATGTTACTGTACTCTTTTACAGTTCTCTGCTTCAGTTCTGGTACTTCCCACACTGAATAGGGAATCTATTTGCCATTAAGCTGGCCAGGAACACCATATTTGCTGTTTCTACCATGACTCTTTCTTCCCTTACCTCTAACTCAATTTCTCTCCCCCCAGCTATCAGTTTTAATGTTTGCTTTGTATCCAAAATACTTACGAGTAAAAACACAATTCAGGTTTCTACAAAAGAAAGACATAATAAAGCTACAATAGAACAGCACCTACTATGCCGAACCAAACAATCTATTGTTTCATGGAGAATGAAGACAGTAACAGTGCCTTTTCATTAAGTCACTGTGCTTCCCCAATCTAAAACCCACTGTAAAGTTTCTTTTTATTGGATCATTCAGCAAGTTAAAACATTTCACCTTTTACAAAGATTTTCCAAAGTATAGACTTTATACCCCTTTTTGATTTTTTTATTTTTACAATTTTTAAAGCATCATTCACCACACACACAGCTGTACTAGTTTTGAAACCCTGGGAAAGAGCTCCCCCCCCCACCCCGCTTTATTTTTTAAATAAACTGAGCCTGAGTTATCAGATAAGGAGAGATTACTCACCCTATGCAGTAACTGGAGTTCAAGATGTGCTCCCCTCCCCCATGGGTGCTCCACTTCAGCTGCACTTATACCTCATGCCCTTTGATCAGAGATTTTTGGTAGAAGTGCCCATTCAACCCCTGCATGCACCCTACACATCCTCTTACCCTGCATCGAAGCTCTATAGGGCTGCGCAATCAAACCACCCTCAGTTCCTTCTCCACCACAAAGTCTCAATGGAAACACTGAAGCAGAGGGGAAGGAGGGCAGGTAGTGGAACACTCATGGGTCAACATCTCAAAAAACTCCAATTACTGCACAGGGTAAGTAACCTCTTCTTCAAGTACTATCCCCATGGGTGCTCCATCTCTAGTGACTACCAAGCAGCACCTAGCTGGAGAAGGGGGCTTTGGAATCACATCCCAGACTGATAAGACTGCATTCCCGAAAGCAGCATCCAAGCTTGAAGACTGGATTACCACGTAATGTCTGGCAAAGATGCGAGTTGAAATCCAAATTGCGGCCTTGCAACTGTCCAGAACAGGAATGCATTTGAACAATGCCATAGAAGTAGAGATCTTGTGGAATGGCCCAACACTATAGGAGGAGGGTGAATGTCAGCAGATTCATAGTATGATATAACAATCAAATCCTCCTTGAGAGTCTTTGGGTGGCATCTGACGAATCTTTAGATCTATCCACAAATGGACACAGCTTGAGTGAGTTCCTAAATGACCTGGTTCTGTCCAGATAAAAAGGACAATGTCCTCCTAACAACCAAGGTGCGTAAAGCAGCATTCCGCTGGACTGATGAGGTTTTAGAAAAAGTGACCGGAAGGTAGAGGACTTGATTAATTTGAAATTCAGACGACAAATGAGAACGTGGATGTAAGAAAACTTTGTTATCGAATAAGTAAATGGAAGTCCCGCCTTCTGAGCGCCTATTTCATCAGTCCTTCAGGCAGAGAGGATAGCCACCAGAAAAACCATCTTCATAGATAAGTTAATGAGTTAAGATGTAGCCACTGGCTCAAAAATCAAGGATTTATAAGGCATTTAAGTATTAGGTTCATCTCTCGAGTTGGAGTGGGGTCCTTAACTTGAGGGAAAGGTTCCACAGTCCTTCAAGAAACTCAGAGTTGTGGGATGAGCAAAAACAGAGTCCCTGAACAGGGGAATGAAAGGCTATAATAGCTGCTAGGCATACCCTGATACAACTCATAGATATCCTAGTTTTTTAAAACTCAAGAAGGTAGTCCAAAACTGTCAAGATGGATGAGTGAGCAGGTAGAAAACATCTCGGATCACACCAAAATGATGAACCTCTTCCATTTGTGAAGGAAAAGTATATCTCGTGAACTCTTGTCTACTGTTCAATAATACCTGTTGTATCTCCTCAGAACAGTAAGTCTCAATTCCCATGAGCCACTTAGAAACCATGCTTTGAGACAAAGAAGGATCCTCAGGTTGGGGTGAAACATCCAACCGACATCTTGAGACAGGAGATGAGGAATGGATGGAAGAGTGATTGCCTGTCAAACAGCTAGGTGAATTAGGTAAGGCTACCAGGTCTGTCTGGGGCATGTCAGAACTACTAATATGATTTTGCCCTTGTCATGCTTGACTTTGTTTACTATCCTCAGAATCAGGAGCATCGGAGGAGATGCATATAGAAGACCTCTTGTCCACGGAACAAGAAAGGGGTCTCCCAGTGAGAGGGTCTAACACCCCACCCAAACAAAAACATTTACACTTCTTGTTGGTAACAGTGGCAAAGAGGTCTATTTCCAGAACTTTCTGACTTGGAGGGCAAATGGACCAAGAGGCACGATTGCATTTCATCAGTTTCCTTGAGAAATGCCTGAATCTGTTTCCTACCCTTAATCAGAAACAAGTATCTGAGGGTCCAATTCCCATTCACAGTCCTGGGAGAAGTACCTGCTGAAGTTGGATTCTGTACCCCTGGAAGATAGCCAATTGTCTCCTAATCTCTGCTGTTTAGGCGCCAGCTCCAGTGCTTTATCACTTCAGCACAAAGAGAAGGAGATCTGGCCCTTCCTTGTCAGTTGATATAGAACATGAACACTACATTTTCAAGTTCTTTATGGACTTGTTTCTGATTAAGGGTAGGAAACAGATTCAGGCATTTCTCAAGGAAACTGATGAAGTGCAATCGTGCCTCTTGGTCTATTTGCCCTGAGTTGTGTAGGCCATAAATTCGCTCCCCGGCCTATCAGGGATGCATCTGTCATTATGGTGATGGGAGGAGAAGGTAGAATGAATGGAATTCCCACACAAACCTAGTCTGGGTCTTTTGACCAATTAAGAGAATCTCATACTTGACATGGGACTGACACCAGCTTGTAGCATAAATAGTTCTGAGCCAGCCCTGGAAACACTGATGGTATAGCCTGGCATGATGTGTCACAAAGGCAGCCGCTGCCATTTATCTAAGCTGTTAAAGACAATTTCCTATGGAAGTCCGTGGGCTGATTTGACTCGTTGATTAGACCTGTTAGCATCAAGAAACTTACAAGTAGGAGGGTAAGCCCTGGCTGATACTGCATTTAAGAACGCCCCTAATAAACTCAATCCGTTGCATCAGGGTTAAAGTAGATTTCTCAATGTTGAGATGGAACCCTAGCTCACAGAACAGGAACAGAGCTATCCGTACTGCAGAGAGAACCTTGTAAGACTGGCCCTTGAATAGCCAATTGTCGAATATGGAAATACCCCCAGGTGTAGGAGGTAACTGCATAAGCTGCATCCCCTAACACCTTCCAAAAAAAAAAAAAAAGTAGAAGAGACGCCGAATGGGCGTTTACTACTGATAGTGATCCTGACATATCAAAACAAGCTTGAATCACTTGTGAGACAGATGAATTGTGATATGGAAACAGGTGTCCTGAAGGTTGGGACCCGAAAACCAATCCGCCTGTCCAACTATAGAATTATAGCTGCAAGAGTCACCAGCCTAAATTTTTGGAGTCTTAGATCTGAAGCAGATCTCCATCCCCTATTCCAGGAAACAGTTGGTGTACATGTCCCTCCCTCTGTGCTAAACTGAAACTGTTTTTATGGCTCCTATGTGCAGAAGGGATTCAACTTCCTGCCTTAGAAAGAACTTGTGATGAGGTCCCTGAAAAGGGATGGGGAAGGGAGGATGGAGTACCCCAATCTTCTAACCTCCAGCAACCATTTGTCCAATGTAATTTGCTCCCATGTGGATTGACCAATGTCCAGGGGAACATCCTGGCCTTGATCTGAGGCCAGATGGAGAGAACACTCTGTGACACTACCCTTCATACTCATACTAGTAATATTATTTTATATATGATATAATTATGGCATAATTACAATGCATTTTGTAAAAGATGGGTCACGTAAGGGGTCATTGGAAAAGTTATGATTTGCTGAATATGATTATCCTATTTGCAAGCATGTATCTTTTTTTACCTAAAGTTATGAATATTGACTATGTATCTGTATTTCAAATGTAGTCTGAAGTAGCATTTATAAAATGTAAGCATTCAGATTTGTATTACTATATTTTTAACTTTTGCATCTTTGAATACAACAAATTCAGTTTTATCAGCCACAATCGCTTAAGGTGAGAAAGAAAAAGAATGCTGGTCAGGTTTCAGAGCATAGTATGAGTTTGATGAGACTGGCATGTAGGTTCACAGTAATCAGTGAGAAAGACCAAAATATAAGTTGTTTCCATTTCACAAATATTGTTTGTCCAAGCAATGAGGGGAGGGATAGCTCAGTGGTTTGAGCACTGGCCTGCTAAACGCACGGTTGTGAGTTCAATCCTTGAGGGGGCCACTTAGGGATCTGGGGCAAAATCAGTACTTGGTCCTGCTAGTGAAGGCAGGGGGCTGGACTCGATGACCTTTCGGGGTCCCTTCCAGTTCTATGAGGTATATCTCCATATATTTAATATTTATCTAAGTGCTAAGAGTAATGATAATGGCCTATCAGTTATTTTTAGGTTCTCGTGCACTACCAATGATACAATATTATAGTTACAAGCATTGTAGAAGAAAATTTTCAAGAAAAAGTGAAAACACTAGTTAAAATCCATAAGAACATTCCTATTCATATTGTTTTACAATAATATATACTTATAAAAACAAAACAGAGTGTGGGACCAGGTTGCCTGATAGTGTCTTTAATGGAAAATGTTTGACACATTAATGAATTTTGTTCTAAAGCAATGGAAAGAGAATTAACAAAACTGATTTTTTCTCAACAATATTCCAGTAGAAACAATAGTAAAATTTTCAATAATTGTTCTAATAAGCTATGATTATTCAGAAGGAATTAAACACATTGCAGTCATTTCTTTACTATTAAGGCAAGTAAATAAAACAGCATTTATCTTCTTAATGCTCTTCTTTTATGGAAGAGGATGCCACCTAAGTTTTCCTATAATAAAAAGCTCTTTGAAGAGCACACTTAAAGATGGGGGGGAGCAAAAGTGTGCTCTTTCTCTGAGTAGACTTGGAGAACCTGAAAACACTCACATGAACTGCAACATTGTGATTTCACACTCATTTTCTTTGTCTCATCAACCTTCATACTGCTACTAGGAGACAAAGACATGCCTTTGAGAAAAAAACTAAATGGAATCCAATTCCTCACTCCCACTGAAAAATACCAGTTTCAAGAGCAGTATCACTGATTAGGCTTTAATATAATTGTGTCATGATTTACAGGCATTATCCCTGCAAAAAAATGCAAGCTTTGAAAGACTGCCTGCCAGCAACTCTAGAGGCAGAAATGCTGAGCTACAGATGAAGCTGCATCCTCCTAAAGGCTTAGCCAATGATTGCCAGCTCAAATATGAGTGATAAGCATGATATGAATACCTAATTAGTTTGATGACTGTCCTGGTATCAGAAGACAACTCTAGCATGTTCTCCTGGATATGTTTTTGATAAGAAAAAAGCATTCTTCGCAGGACAAAAGAAAAAAAAAAGAAAGAAAGAAAATGGTTTACTGAAAATTTACTAAGTTCTAAATAGCAGAACCTCACACATTCTTGGACCAGACACAAAGAGGTTAATCAAATTTTAAGACCAACTCTGCCTATATTGAGAATTAAGAAACTTTCAACAATACATACATACATACACACATAAAACAAGATGGAGAGGGCAGCAAGTGTTGATAGAGTCCAGGTTTCTCAGACAAAATGTTCAACTTGTATATAAAACAAAGTTCAGCACTTGTTACAAAACTGATTCTACTCGGGTAGAAAACGGTATAGTGAAAGAACAAATCGAGGCATGATTATGTCACATCAGCACTACGCTCAATTTGCTTTCTTTAGTGACCACAGAGCTTCAGTACTGCAGATAACTATGGGAATTATCATAAAGAGACCGAGAGTAGTTGTAATGAGCAGTATCATAACAAGCAGAACAAAAAGCACCTGAGTCCAGCTGAAATACTAGGCAAATAAGTGTAAGAGGGAAGACACAAGAACCTATAGAATAGTATGTACTCTCATGTACACGCACTTGTTCATCCCTTAACAAATATTTTAAAAGTGGCCTCCAAATAGTTAGGTTTCATTAAAGTGGTCCAGACAACAAGGATAAGGGCAGGGTTTGACAAAAATAAATAAAATTTTTTCCTTGGCAAATGGGAGCTTACATACCAATTTCTGCCAAATTTAAGCTTATTTTTTTTTTAAAAGTGTACTGCCTTTATTTAGGCTTGGAAGGATTAGATTTTTATCAATAAATGTCAGTGAACAATTTCACTGTACATACATCAACTTACAAAAATTATTTCCATCAACAATAATCTACATTTACATATAGGCAAAGAAAATCCTGCTTGAGAACTTAAAACAAAGAAAAATCTTAAATCAAACTGAAGTGATGTTGACAGTTTGTGTTTTAACAGTTATAAAGCTTGTAACTTTTTCCAATCTCAACATCTAGTCATTAAATGACACCCCCCCCATAATTTCCCGCAACTAAAAATTTAAATCCATAAAAATTAAAAAAAAAAAAAATATCTACATCTATTTTTAAGCAACTGTCAAAATTATAAAAATATAAAAATCCAGTTCTGCCAGCAAAGCCTACCTTTATTGATTGTTGATGACCCTCTACATGTGAACTAAATGTGAATTAATGCAGGACTGTTTAACTCAATCCGCAAACAAAGTTTGAAACAAGAAAAGTGTGAAGTGCCTAATGCCCAAATCCTGGCCCCACCACACAGCCCAAGCAGCCGTGCTGTGCAGTGGGAAGTTCCTCTGGGGTACAAGCCCACTCCACAGTAATGGCAATGCTCTGTAGCTTTCTCTCTAACCAGTGTTAGAGCACCCTCTGTGTCACTTAGTTTTCCCTCCCCCAAGTACAGAGAACTGATGGACGTGTCTTCTGCTGTCAATGCCAAAGCCCTTAATTCGGACCTTAAACTTTGCTTTCAACGCTAAAGAGAATTTCCATTTCACCCTTCTTTTTCCAACAATGACAGTTTGTCACCATTAAAATAACAATGCCTCTTCTTAAATCCTTATTCTTGTGTTGGTCATCTTCCTTTCAACTACTGCAAACAACCTCTACCTTGACTCTCCATAATTTCAGGAAGTCTGCTATGAACAGACTTTTCTGGATAAGAAATAGGACTACAATCTCTATCATTCACCAAAATTGCAGCTCTAGTTTTGAAACTTCCCAAAGACCATATTATCATGGCCTGGTTTGCCAACCTATTTACCTTTTTTTTTTGGGGGGGGGGGGGTATTTACCATGTTCTTTAGACACTTCCCTTGTGCTACCCCATGTTGAACATTCCCACATGCACACAAACAACTAAAACCCACCTGCTGAAAATGCGCTTCAAACATCTTGTTTTTATCTTAGAACTGACTTGACTTTTTTGCAACACTGTTAGAAACACCACAAAGCATACTGCATCTTGTAAAAGAAATTAATACAATATTAGGAGTAGCATATCATTTATCACCATACGTATGTCATTTAATATGCGGAGATTAATTCCTCAAACATGAATAGCCAAAATAGGTAGTCCATGGATTCTCATAGTCGTACACTTTTACAAACTCTTTTCTACTGTTGTCACTTTCTTCAGACCAGTAAGCTACTCCAGATTTTGCTATTCTGTTAGATTTTCAAGTGTTCAGGATTTTCTTTTAGTTAGATATTGTAGGCAAGTCTATTTTATGCAAAACCACCTTTTCCAACTCACATCGCCCAAAATAATCCCTTACCCAAATAAAACTGTCAACCCAGCTTTTCCTTCTCTATAACTATAGTTATAGTTATCAGTGTCCATTTGTCAGCTTCTGTTTTAGAATGTATTAATAATCACACTCCTTCAATCACTGCACCTTTCACATCTTCATTTTTGACCCTTCTTATTCTTTGTTCTTCACTTCAGCATATCTATAAGGAGAAGGCATTCTGAAAAGAGGGTAACTGATTGAATACCAGTGTTATGCCAACACTTGCACAGTACAACCTCAGGAGTTACAAACACCAGAGTTATAAACTGACCGGTCAATCACAGACCTCATTTGGAACTGGAAGTATGCAATCAGGCAGCAGCAGAGACAAAAAAAGACAAATACAGTACAGTACTGTGTTAAATGGAAACTACTTTTAAAAAATTGAAAGTTTAAAAAACTATTTGACAAGATAAGGAAACTGTTTCTGTGCTTGTTTCATCATTTAAATTAAGATGGTTAAAACCGGCATTTTTCTTCTGCATAGTAAAGTTTCAAAGCTGTATTAAGTCAATGTCCAGTTGTAAATTTTTGATAATGTTTTGTTCAGCGTTACAAACGGCCACCATTCCTGAGGTGTTCAAAACTGTGAGGTTCTACTATAGTCATTGAGAGATTGCCAAGCTGCAGCTTTATCATGCCTGCTTTTTCAGGGGCAACTACTCTCAATGTGCATGGAGCTCATTAAAGCAACTCATCTTGAAATCTACTCATTGTAGTACACCAGTGGTCACCAAACTTTTCAGGGTCACACCCCCCCTTAACTGTGTTCGCCCCCCCTCTCCCCCAGGGCAGCTCCGGGGGGAGTGGGGAGAGACAGACAGGAATAAAGGGGCCCAGGCTGGGGCCACAGCTGGGGGTATGGGTGGGGCCAGGAGCAGAGCTGGGTGGCACTCCCTCCCCACCCCCCCAGAGGGGCTGGCCCAGGCCTCAGCCACGCCCCCCACAAACATTCCTCCACGCCCCCCCAAGAGGGGCACACCTCAGTTTGGGGACCTCTGTACTACACCTACCCTGCAATCCTCCAACTGATT
The DNA here is from genome assembly GCF_002925995.2 of Terrapene triunguis. Lineage (NCBI taxonomy): Eukaryota > Metazoa > Chordata > Testudines > Emydidae > Terrapene > Terrapene triunguis. Next base: position 12,413,879 of record NW_020664435.1, on the reverse strand, counting down.
TTTGTGGTTTGATAATCACATTCTCGTTTCCAAACATTTAAAGTATTATCAGATATTCAAAGGCCCTAAACCAAAGTCCATTTTAATAGGGTTACCATATTCAAACATTTAAAAAGCAGGACACTCCACGGGGCCCCGGTCCCGCCACTGGCCCTGCCCCAATCCCACTCCTTCTCCGCCCCCATTCCAACCCCTTCCCCAAAGTCCCTGCCCCAACTCTGCCCCCTCCTCTGAGCACTCTGCATTCCCCCTCCTCCCTCCCGCTCTGATCTTGGCTGGGGGTTGCTAAGTGCTTCCCTGCTCCCCACTCGCCCTGCAGCCTCTATGCCCCTGCCTGCCCTGCTCCTCCTTGCCCTGGAGCCTCTGCACCCCCCCACCCCTGCAGCGTCTATGCCCCCTGCTCCCCACTCGCCCTGCAGCCCCTCGCCCCTGCAGCCTCTGCACCCCCTGCCTGCCCTGCCCCTGCAGCCTCTATGCCCCTGCCTGCCCTGCTCCTCCTCGCCCTGCAGCCTGTGCCCCCTGCTCCCCACTCGCCCTGCAGCCTCTGCGCCCCCTGCCTGCCCTGCCCCTGCAGCCTCTACACCCCCCCGCCGCCTGCCCTGCTCCCCCCGCTCACCAGGCAGAGGGAGAGCTGCAGGCTCCAGGTGGACTCAAACACTGCCGCGCTGCTCTGTGGGGGACGAGGGAGCGGGGGAGGGGGAGGGACTCTGGCTGCTAGAGGCTCTAGTGGCTGCGAGCGGCTTTCAATCAGGCCAGGCGTCCAATCAGCCGCGCCGCACTCTGCATGAGGGGAAGGGGGAAATCCCGGACATTTCTACTTGATTAGAAATCCCCCCCCCGGACGGCCATTTAAAGCTGAAAAACCCGGACATGTCCGGGGAAACCCGGACGGATGGTAACCCTAATTTTAAAGACTAATTGATTTTTGGATCAAGTCAAAACTGCAAAAAAAAAAAAAAAAAAAAAAAAAAGATTTTTCTCCCTCTACAAAAATCTAATTTATTGGGATTCAATGAATTACATGTTAAGCAAATAAAACATTTGCACACAAGAGCAATTCAATTGGTGTCTTTTTAACAACAATGGATGCTATACGGACATGAAGCATAAACTAGCCCATATATGATTTGATATTCCTGCTTCCTTTCGAGCTGAGGTTAAATACATTTTCTGCAAATTACCAGAAACTGCCACCTCTCCTTAGAGACTGATGTTCAATTATCTTTGTTCCCCTACAGTATTTAATATTTGTATAGCAGAGAAAGATAGCTACATTCAATTTTCATTTTGTATTACAGTTGAGAATTTGTTATTTCTTTATAAATAACTTACTGGTGGGAACAGAAAGTTACTAAGTAAAGGTGTGCATAGGTAAAAATATACACATGTTCAGCTACACAAAAATATCAGAATTCACCAGGTATAACAGGCACAGCTTGTGTTTGTTCTTGGAGTTATGACTATGTATCAACAACTACAAAGGGGAAGTCAAAGACTACAAGATTTATTGTCCATACCTACGATGGATTGAAAAGATGATGTGGCAGGCCCAAACTACCCGGGAAAGATACTGTAAACTCTGGGTGGGCGGGGGACCACTATCTTTTCATACATGTGGTATAATGGAACTGGAGCCTCCAGGTATTAACCTGAATACAAATTTAAACAATGGTAATAGGAAAACAAAGCAACCCAGCTATCCTAGAAGGCACAAAGATTCTCCTTGGGCCAGAGAGAGAATTGCTGGTACACAGAGGCAGAAATGACAGGTTTTTGAACTGAGAATTGGACAGATTTTTCCTCCCATGCCATAGGTAATACTCTGACTGCTTAGTCATATTAGTTTAAAAGTATGTTTAACATTTTATAATTTGTACTAAAAAAAAAAAGCTTTATTTCCATAAAGACAACCTGAACTCCATGTGATAGCTTGTTTGGGCACTCTTAGGCCTCTTCATACAGAAGGCAACTGTCTTCAGATCAAAAAGGAAGCCAAAAATGGGACTGAGATAATGGACATGAGTACCCAGTCCAAGGAAAGACTCCAAGCCCCTACCCAGAAGGTGCTGAGAGGAAACTGGCTTTGAATGGTAGTATGGGGACAATGGGGGGGGGGGGGGGGGGGAAGACCCTGAAAAGTGGTAGGTGTGATTACAAGTGTGTTGCAAATGTAAAGTGCTATTATTGTTTTGGAGTTTTCCTCCATTAGTTTAAAGCTAAATATTTAGATTGTAAACACAAACACACAAGAAACATATTAGATACTAGGTGCCCTGACAATTAAAAACAATCCACAACCAAAACAAAAAACAACAGATTAGTACCAAATAGTAACAGATTAGCTACCAGGCAAAAAAGTTGAGACACTTCCTTACTCAGCCTTAAACCCATTCTAATTAAAAAAAAAAAAAATTTAAAAACAACATTCTAGAAATAGGGTCACTACTAAAGTTTCAAACACATTTCCTGAAGAATTTTAAGAGCGCTTGTGAAAAGCCATGTCTACCTTTCTCCTTTCAGAAAGGCAGTGTTCTCACATGGCAAGGCAAGTTCTTTGTTCATGTGAAAATATACCTCTGAAGGCAGAGGTAAATGAACGTTTGTGTAAACTGTAACAGGAATTAGTAGTTTCTACCTAGATTGGATACCTCTAGAGACCAGTATGCCTATCATTATAGCTAGGTACTCCACAAAAATAAATAATTAAATTTGAATAAAAGCAGTATGAGGGTAGCTGACAAGGAGATATGTCCTAGGCTCCCATACATCTTCCTGCTAATGATTACTTCCCTCACCACACTTTAAACTTTAGTATTTATCAGGGGGGAAATTATTCTCTCCGTTGTCTCCTTCCACCACAACAGCTACTTTCCTGTACCAGAAGAGCACTAATCTGGTTGAATAGTCCTGGGATGTCCAAAGGCTGCATGCTTCCTCTTCCTATCCAGTAAGAAAGTGCCAGGAGATGAAAACTTTGGCCTATCTTGTGTCAAGTAGTCTGTTAAACTCCTAATATGCAGTTAAAATCTTCACTTCTCTCATGGGGTAGCAAGCGGGAGGCATAACACTTAAAAAGTTAGGAACACCAGAGATTAAATGTTTCCCAGTAAATTCAGCATAGTTTATTAGTTATTTAGTTGCCTGGGAAAAGATAAGATACTAGATTTCAAGGAATTCTGAAACCTTTGGATTTCCTTAAATCTATAAACTCAAGTAGTTCTGAAATATAGGTCATCTAGACTTAAAAACCTTACACATAGAACAGAGACAGACACATTAACACTCACTCAAATTAGTCCTCCTTATATACATTGGCAGATTTATATTATCGCTGCATTAGGCAACCACTGATCAACATTTCCATCAAAAAAGCCTTTTAAAAGGATATATAAAACATCTGGGCATTATGGACTCCGACACCTTGACTGGACACAATGCACCATTGTATGCACTGAGATTAAAACAAAATTTCCTCCAGCAGATCTGGAAACATACTATAAACCAAATTCTGCCCTCTGTTACATCCATGAAATTCCATTTAAATCAAAAGTGATTGGCTTCAATGAAATCACATCTCTGAAACCTAGAGTAGAACTTGGCTCTCAGATGCACTTAGAGAGAGAGAACTCTTACACTCATATAAATAAAAAGAAAACAAAGTGGTGGAACCATTAAGCACTGCAGATGGGGTAGAGATTAAAGATATTCTAGCTTTGGCCCAACACCTAAATGAATACTTTGCCTCAGTTTTTAATAAGAACTTGGAGGCAGTGGCAGGGTGGCTAATAGGAACAAGGATATGGAAATAGAAATTATAGGGTTGCCAACCCTCCAGGATTGGCCTGGAGACTACCGAAATCAGCATCCATCTCCCAGTGACAATTGAAAGCAATCCAGGAAATTTTAATAGGATATTTTAAGAAAATCACAATATATCATGTTGGGGAAAAAATATTTCCCAGAATAGCTTCAGTCAGAGTTGGCAACCCTCAGAAATTACATTCAACATGGAAGCCAAAATCATGGGACCAAATCAGGTGCCCCAGATAATCATCTTCCAAGAATATTAAAGGAACTGGCATATGAAATTGCAAATCCAATAGCAAGATTTTTTAATGAATCTTTAAACTCGGGGTGGGTGGGGGTGTCATATCCTAGATGACTGAAAAATTGCTAATATAAGAAAGGAAAAAAGCCTGACCCAGGCAACTACAGGCCTGTTAGATTGACTTCAATTGTACACAAGATCTTAGAGCAAATTTTGAAAGAGAGAGTAATTAAATACATGGAGGTAAACAGTAACTGGGAATATAACATGGTTTACAAAAGGTAGATTTTGCCAGACCAACCTGATCTTTCTTTGGGAAGATAACCAATGTTTTAGAAAAAGGAAATACAGTAGACCTAATCTACCTTGATTTCAGCAAAGCATCAGATATTGTTCCACCTAGGTCTGGAAATTGTTAGTAAAATTGGAGAAGACGGGGATTAATCCAAAGGTGGGTAAGGAAATGATTAAAAGGGGAAACTACAACAGGTCATATTGAAAGGAGAACTGTCTGGCTGAAGGGCGGTTACTAGTGGAGTTCCTGGAGGATTGGTCTTGGGCCCAATCTTATTTAACATTTGCATTAATGATATTGGCACAAAAAGTGGGAGTACTCTAATAAAATTTGCAGATGACACGAAGTTGGGAAGTACTGCCAATACAGAGGCGGACCAGAGTATTATACAAGATCTGGATGACCCTGAATAGTGGAGTAATAGAAATTGAATGAAATGTAATAGTGCAAATCATGCGTTTAGGGACTAACAAATATTTGCTATAAACTGCAGATTTACTAGTTGGAAGCAATAGAGGAGGGGAAAGACCTGGGTGTATTGGTCAATCGCAAGATGACTATGAGCCACCAGTGCGATGCGGTCATGAAAAAGACTAATGCAATCCTAGGATGCATTAGGTGAGGCGATTCCAATAGAGATAGGGAAGCAGGGTGGATTTGATTTAAATCAAATTGATTTAAATCACTAGCCAGGAAGACTCAATTTAATCATTTAATCAAATCCACGTGTTTGCAGAAATCATCTGCAAACACGTGGAAGGTGGTAAGGTGATAGGGAACAGCCAGCATGGATTTGTAAAGAACAAATCATGTCAAACCAATCTGATAGCTTTCTTCGATAGGATAACGAGTCTTGTGGATAAGGGAGAAGCTGTGGATGTGGTATACCTAGACTTTAGTAAGGCATTTGATACGGTCTCGCATGATATTCTTATCGACAAACTAGGCAAATACAATTTAGATGGGGCTACTATAAGGTGGGTGCATAACTGGCTGGATAACCGTACTCAGAGAGTTGTTATTAATGGTTCCCAATCCTGCTGGAAAGGCATAACGAGTGGGGTTCCGCAGGGGTCTGTTTTGGGACCGGCTCTGTTCAATATCTTCATTAACGACTTAGATATTGGTATAGAAAGTACGATTATTAAGTTTGCAGATGATACCAAACTGGGAGGGATTGCAACTGCTTTGGAGGACAGGGTCATAATTCAAAATGATCTGGACAAATTGGAGAAATGGTCTGAGTTAAACAGGATGAAGTTTAACAAAGACAAATGCAAAGTGCTCCACTTAGGAAGAAAAAATCAGTTTCACACATACAGAATGGGAAGAGACTGTCTAGGAAGGAGTACGGCAGAAAGGGATCTAGGGGTTATAGTGGACCACAAGCTAAATATGAGTCATCAGTGTGATGCTGTTGCAAAAAAAGCAAACGTGATTCTGGGATATATTAACAGGTGTGTTGTGAGCAAGACACGAGAAGTCATTCTTCCGCTCTACTCTGCTCTGGTTAGGCCTCAGCTGGAGTAATGTGTCCAGTTCTGGGCACAGCATTTCAAGAAAGATGTGGAGAAATTGGAAAGGGTCCAGAGAAGAGCAACAAGAATGATTAAAGGTCTTGAGAACATGACCTATGAAGGAAGGCTGAAAGAACTGGGTTTGTTTAGTTTGGAAAAGAGAAGACTGAGAGGGGACATGATAGCAGTTTTCAGGTATCTAAAAGGGTGTCATAAGGAGGAGGGAGAAAACTTGTCCACCTTAGTCTCTAAGGATAGAACAAGAAGCAACGGGCTTAAACTGCAGCAAGGGAGGTCTAGGTTGGACATTAGGAAAAAGTTCCTAACTGTCAGGGTGGTTAAACACTGGAATAAATTGCCTAGGGAGGTTGTGGAATCTCCATCTCTGGAGATATTTAAGAGTAGGTTAGATAAATGTCTATCAGGGATGGTCTAGACAGTATTTGGTCCTGCCATGCGGGCAGGGGACTGGACTCGATGACCTCTCGAGGTCCCTTCCAGTCCTAGAATCTATGAATCATGGATTTGTACATAAAAGTGCATTCTTGTTGGTTGTTAGAACCTTATTACATATTCTTCACAACTCAGCGATAGATGTAGGTTTCATTTTTAGAAGGTACACACTATACATTTTTAAAGTGATTTATTTTGAAAAGTTTTCAGATTAAACAGCTATATCAGAAAATGAATGATTGTTTGGTTATTTCATTTACCAAAGGTAACTGAAGCAGATATGTATGAAGTCATTGGGAGATGAACTATCTCCAATTCAACAGGTTAATCATTAATATTTGGAGGATTTTCTTGTCATGCTGTATTAGGAGGAGAACATCACCAAACAGACATTTAAATTGTTTTATTTAACTAAAACAACAACGTTATGTATTCTGGATTTTTTTCTTCAACAGCAAACATATAATATTTTAACAAAACAAGCATATGAATTTTTGAATTTAGTTAAACATTCAAGTTTTTTAAAATTAGGTTTGTTTTTGTTAAAATTGTTTTTAACTCAAATAGTTAAATGAATTACAAAAAATTAAAATCGACTATGTCAGCCAGGTCAACATGAGAAACTTAAAATATTGGGTCCCTATACAAACATGAGATTGGGTCCCTAATCCATGAACTATTGGAACTCATTTACAAACTTTTTCTTAAACATTACATGAATATATTGTCTTATACTATAGAATCAAAATTTATAACCCCTATTTCATGATGAGATATCTTTGAGCTATAATGTATCTTAATTAAAACCATCTTTAGATAAAATGCTTTTTGAGGAAAAATCCTATCAAAAAATCTGATTTAAATAAAAAAATCCAATTTTTTTTTATTTTAAATCATTGAGTTTTATCCACCCTATAGGGAAGTGTTGTTCCCACTGTACAAGGCACCATATAAGGCACTCATCTGGAATACTGTGTGCAACTCTGGTCTCTGCAGTTTAAGAAAGATTAATTCAAATTGGTACAGGTGCAGAGAAGAGCTACCAGGATGATCAGAAGAATGGAGAACCTGCCTTACAAAAGGAGACTTAATGAGCTTTGTTTAGCCTAACAAAACGAAGGCTGAGGGAAGATATGATTGCCTTCTATACATACATAAGAGGAATAAACACCAGGGAGGAAGAGGAGTTATTTAAGTTAAGGGTTAATATTGGCACAAGAACAAATGGATTTAAACTGGCCATCAACAAGTTTTGGGTTGAAATTAGACAAACATTTCTAACTATAAGAGGAGTTAAATTCTGCAACAGCCTTCCAAAGGGAGTAGTGGGGGCTAAAAACCTAACTGCTTTTAAGGAAGAGCTTGATAAGTTTATGGAGGGCACGGTATGAGAAGGGTGTCCACAATGGCACATAGCCCATCCACAACTGCTATTTGCAAATATCTCTAAAACGGCCAGAGATGGGACACTATATGCAGAGAGCTCTGAGATACTACAGGGGATTATTTCCCAGGTGTCTGGCTGGTGGGTCTCACCTACATAATCGGGGTCTAACTGATCACCATATTTGGAGTCAGGAAGACATTTTCACACAGGTCAAACTGGCACAGACTCTGGGTGAATTTTGCTTGCCTCAGCCACGTGGGGCATAGGTCATTTGCTGGTTTGAACTAGGGTGAATGGTAAATTCTCTATAACTTGAAGTCTTTAACAAGATTTGAAGACTTCAGTAACTCAGACAGAGGTTTTGGGCCTATTGCAGAAGTGGATGGATGAGGTTCTGTAATCTGTGATGTGAAGGAAGTTAGACTAGATATCTTGATGGTCCCTTCTGGCCTTGAAGTCTTACAATATATACAGTAGGATATTGGTTGCACTCAAAGATGAGGAGCTGCTTTATTTAGATTTGCAGTTTTAATATGCCAAATAATTTAGTAGTATGATTTGTATTATACTGTAAGTTATGTAAACACAAACATCATAAATAACTTTAAAAAGCGGTTAGCCACTGTAACTAAGGCAGCTTCAGTCTCCCACTCAAGTTCCAGAAATAGGAAAGACAGGAATAAAAGCAAGAGGAAAATAAAAGAAATATGTTAGAAAGAAGTTGGTAGGAACAGTAAAACTGATCATATCCAGCAGTAGTTTGGCTTCACAAAATTCCAGTGGATGAGGAAAAAGACTGTGGCCAAATGTTGAAAGAGATGAGAAAGTGGAAGATATACAATAAGTGCAGTAAAAGAGTAGATGCATTTCTTCCCCAGTCTGGTCAATGAACAGACTAACAGTTTTGGGGATGTCAATATCCGTACAGGCAGGAGGGACAGTTTGCTAGTTCAAAGTTCACAGTGACTTTCAGATTCCAGCAGATACTGGCAATTTTTCTACAAGCTTTTATGAAGTTAGCTCTTTATTGCATGATAGGCATGGTTTGGTTCACCTTATTTTGTTTCCAGATCCTTGGCTACTAACAACACCTGCAAACCTTCAATTGGATCTGCACAAATGGACCCTTATGACCTCACTGAGGTCAACAGGATCTGCTCTGCAGATTAGACTGCAGGCCCAGGACTTTTGTTTAGGGTTTGTTCCGTTTTTTTTTTTTGTTTGTTTGTTTTTTTAAATCTCTCTTATCATCTGAGGAGAAGGTCTTGTTTCCAAGTCAGGCTCTCAAAATCCTCCCTCCCTCCCGTTGGGGTCCATTTACTCAAAGACAGTAAAAACCTGTGACACTAGGCACTCCTTAATAGCTTTATATGTAAGGACTATGGAGTGGAAGCAATCCTGAGCTCTGTGTACTGGGATGGATCAGCTCTTTCTTCCATAAAGAGAAACGTTCTTTGAGCTACCTGAGCCCGGACATCATCTTGTCAACGCACATGGATTCTGAACCCAAGGGCAACAATTATCAGAAAGTCTGAGGAAAATACTAAGAAAGGAAAATATTTGGATATTGTTTTTGATGTCTAATGTAGTTTAGATGCAAGTTTTAAGTATGGGGGATTGGGTTGGGGTTTTCTTTAAAGCAACCAAAAAAAGTTCTTAAGAGACTGGAAGGGGGGGTTGTTAGTTTTTAGATTGCTGCTTGGTATTTTAGATAATTTTTTAACCCAACTACAACCTCTTAAATCTAATAGGAAGAGACATGAATTCTCCAAAATTTGACATTTGCACAGGGCTTAAAAAAAAAGGGAAAATTGGTTTTTCCCTTTCCCCCCCCCCCCCCCCCCCCCGCAGAACAACAGTTCCTCTCCTCCCCCATCGCAGTGAGACAATTTCTCTTCTCGTCCAATAAGGAACTAGTTTGGATGTTAATCCTTTTTAGAATTCATACCAAAAATAAAGTTTAACACTAGCAGTAATGAAAATAGCAACCATGTAAGCATTCACTGTTCACGAGGACACTGCAAACATTTGTTTAACTGCCAAATGAATAAGATCCATCTTAGCGAAGAGAAAGATATAAATGAGCAATAAAAAAATCAGGGCGCTCACTTTTGAGATAAGTGGTCAACCTAATAGCCTCATGCAGCCACTTCTTATTCTCTGCCTTACTCCATTAAGCAGAGTCTGATTTCTGGGAAATAATGCATCCTAAACATAGCCTAATGAGTAGTCCAACAGAAAAGTAAAATATGTTGGCAAGTATGCAGTGCACAGATGGCCTTCAATGGCCACTATCACAGGTCTTAACCTTCTCCCCTTCCCTGGGGGAAGAAAAAACCCCAGGATGTGGATCGTTTAAATACTGATGTCTTAAAGGAGGAGCCAGGTCTTTAACAGTTACAATGAAGCAGTGTTCAATGAGTTTTGCCACAAGCAGCCTGTTGCTAGAATAGAACAGGATAAGTGGCTACAGATTTTGATGGAAGAGGTCTCCAAGTTTCAGTTAAAAAAAAAAAGTGTACTGAAATTAAATGTACTGACAGGCATGTAACAGACTATTGTGGAAAGTATGGTCTTGCAGGTCTTCTAAAAATCATCTCTCTACCTGTTTAGAATAAGCAATACTTGACAAAACATTCTGGTGCATGCACACGACCTTAATGTTTAGAATTTTGTAAAATTTAGATCATAGAACAAATAAACTCTTGCTTACTTGCTCAATGTTTCAATAGTTTCCTAATACTTCTATGACTGAGCTCAAAAAAAAAAAAAAAAAACAAAACACAACACTATTTGGCTTTCAAGATACCAAGTCCACAACTCAAAATATTCTCTCAGACAACTAAAAAGAGTTACGAAGATTAACAAAGAAGTTTTATTCATTAATCAAGGCATACCAGAATGCAGAGTAAACTGCAACTACAAGTAAATGCAGTCTGTAGCATTGTCACCTTCATTCCAAGTGAAGGGTTGGTATTCATATCTGCCTTCCATTACCCTCGAAAATTGTTAAGCCGTTCTAGCTTCTTCCAGAAAATGTGGCACTCTCGCACCAGAGTGATGGGCACAGGATAGCGATGGGCACAAAAAACAGAACACTGACTGGTGCCAGATGTGTTTAGGATGCCACCCACCAAGGTGCGTAAAGTACAGCATAAATTTGTACAGAAGCCCCTCCCCCCTAGTCAAGCAGCCTGGAACTAAGAAAGGACTCAATATACTGAAAGGATCTACTTTCCACAATGATTTGCAGATACTCTGCTATGCAAGTTAAACATCAAGTTGTTTTCTCATCATTTGCTTGGTTGTAATAGAAAAACATTTACACAGTTCAAAAGTGCACTACATTCATCACATGCAGGATCTGAGCCTAAACTATTACATCTCTAAAACTGCTATGAAGAAGCATTTTGGACCAAATTCTGGCCCTATGAGACGCCACAGCCGAGTCAGCTAGAACTGCACAGCCCAGTTTGACTCTATAGGTGAAATCCTCGCTCTCCCCTCCCCTCCCCCCGTAGTCAGTGGGAGTCTTGCCATTGACTTAGATGGGGCCAGGATTTCACCGTGAGTTCAACAAATATCCTGATGGAGGGATTTCTGACCACAAGTGTTGCCATATTACACACTGGATGACTTCACAACCCTTTCCCCCTCCAAATGTGTCCTCAAGACCCACTTCTGCTGTAACTAATAGTAGCTAGAAACCGAAACTAAACATGTTTAAATGATAAGGAACAATAAAAATGTGTGCACTGTTGGCTTATGTAACCTTACTACTGTTCTTCATCCTGTAACCCCTTTCCTTTCTATTGTTAGCTCTGCTGGAGAATAGAGTGACAGTTACAGAGTTAACATACATCCCTTCTAGATCGTCTGAAAGCTTAACACAACTCAAGATTGTCATATGTGAAACCTAAATTAACCCCAACAGAAATCAACCTAAGAAGAGTATCAGAAGTGCTCTGCAACATTTACACAATAGGCTGATGTTCAAAGAAGCAAGTCACATTTCTAGCTGCATTGCCTAGGGAAAGTTACCAATCTCTGCTGAACGAATGAGAATGACTTTGCATTTATCTAATATTTTTATTAATTGGATTGTACAACAATCCATGGCAATCACTTTGCCCACCAATGACATGACGCCATCACTGGAATAAAACACAGAACCTCTAACAGCACACAAATAACTTCAATATAAATTTGTCATAAGTTAACATAACTAATTTACATATCAAAATGGTCTTCTGCCAGGATAATGAAGATGAACATCTCTATTCTTATGAAGGTTAGTTTGTTCGTTTTTTAAAATGAGCAGAAGATTGGTGACACCATTTTCACATCTCATTCAAAAGATACTATCTCCTCTAGCATAGTGCCCCTGGTCTGGAACGTTGGGTCAGTGCTGACCCAGCAAGAAGAGTTCCACATTAGGATTAAAGAAGAAAAGTTTCAGTCCAAAACAAGTTTGTTAGACAATTGTTTTAGTATTTGTAGGAGGTGCAGATGTGATACTCTAGAAACTGAAGTTCTCTATCCACAAGAGTTACAAGATTATCAACAGTACAAACATTTTGCCATTCTACTACAAATATACCTAAGCCCTCTAAGGAAGGATCACTGATGGAGAATAAACTACATTATTCCTTACTCTAAGTTTTTCAATCCTTAATTTCTGTTAAAGTTGACAAGGTTGCACTAACTAATCTAGACAGATGTCCAGTAGAAACTAGAAACTAGACTGAAATCAATGTGTTTCTCATAGAACAAAGAAAAGACAGATAGCAACTAAAGACTTGACCCAACACCCATTGAAGTTAACAGAATTGGCATTTATTTTAATGAATGCTAGAGAAGACCTTTAGTTTGACTGCTACTAACAGAACTAGTCAGGATATTCAGTTCTTCACTTTAGGTACCTATTACCAGCACTATGATCTATGTAGTTCCATTAGCATAATATTAATTTGATAAAATAAAGCTAGTCAGTACTCTTCCTTGTGAAAGTACAAGAATCATAAATACATATATACATAAATAACTTCATACATAACAGATTTAATTATAACCACAATTTACAGTTACTGAATGCTGGAATTTACAGCTCGGCAGCCAATACTAGAAATGATGCAGCATTTGACACTTCTATTAATTTGGTACCCTAGAATAACTTCTTCCTCCAAACAGTATCCCCCCAAAAATATGCATTAATTTTTAGGTGGGGCTGGTCAATACCAATTTAAAACAAAAAACCTAACACACTTTAATGGGGCACCTAACTGGTAGAGCATCACAAACTCTAAATGAGGCATGTGAGATGCTATCACAGCAGATCACTGAGACCAATCCAAAAGATGACTGTTTGAGTAGCAAGGTGAGAGCATCATGCCACCAGCTGGGAAGAGAGCAAGATCTTTCATCTCATAAATCTTCATTTTGCTAAGTAGCAGTGTATCCAAAGGTTATTCTTACTATAAAAAGAAAACTAAATTTTCTATTATTTAACAATTATGCATGCAACTCAATAAATGGGCTTAAAAAATTACACGCCATAGCAACGTGCAGCATCTTTCACATTTTCATGCACTGATTTCAACGACAACTAGCACTCAATTGTTAAACACTACACAACTCCAAATATTAATATATCTTTTTAACAACATCTTTTCTTCAAAAGATGCTTCTATCCCTCGCTCTTTGGAATGAAAGTATACTTTCATACCAAAATATCTATGCAAACTGACATTCCTATAAATCTGTTTCATTTCTCCAAATTAATTATTATTCGTATTATGGTCGTACCCAAAGGCCAGACTCCAACCACACTGCTATTTTGTCCTGCTGCACAGTGATGAAATTCAAAGAGATATTTGCATGCTATTGCACTGATGTGATTATTACTCCAGAAATTATTTCATACTTAGGGCCCTAGCAAATTCATGGTCCATTTTGGTCAATTTCACTGTCAGAGGATTTTTAAAATGGTAAATTTCATGATTTCACCTATTTAAATCTGAAATTTCATGGTGTTGTAATTGTAGGGGTCCGGATGCAAAAAGTTGTTGTCAGGAGGGTCACAAGGTTATTGTAGAGGGGGTGCGGTACTGCTACTCTTACTTCTGCGCTGCTGCTGCTGGCGGTGGCACTGCCTTCAGAGCTGAGCAGCTGGAGAAGGTGGCTGCTGGCCAGGAGCCCAACTCTGAAGGCAGAGCCACTGCCAGCAACAGTGTAGAAGTATGGGCAGCATGGTATGGTATGCCGCCCAGTTCTGAAGTCAGCACGGAAGTAAGGGTGACAATACCATGACCCCCTAAAATAACCTTGTGACCCTCCTGCAACTCCCTTTTGGGTCAGGACCCCCACTTTGAGAAACACTGGTGTCCCCCCCATGAAATCTGTACAATATAGGATAAAAATCACACAAGACCCAATTTCACAGGGAGGGAACCAAATTTCACGTTTTGTGAGGCGTTTTTCATGGCCATGAATTTGGTAGGTTTCACCACTGCCAAGTTTTTTTTGTAGGCATCACAGCAGACTGTTTTAAGGCGGACAATATAGTGGGCTTTGTGGATTTTGTATTGAGACGACTGATGCACAAAGGGCAGCATGGTAGAAAGCACAAACATCCTAAATCAAAACTGTCACTATTTGCAGGACATAGGTGGAAGGTCAGCATCTTCCTACTGTATAAGAAAAGAGAGGTAAGCCAGAGAGGGCCTCAGAAGTGAAGACAAGTAGTTTGTGTTTGATGGGGTGGAGAAGAGAGCCAGTGAAGGGACACAAAGGTCTGTAAAGTGGTTAAAGCAACAAGCCAGGAAAGTTATCTTTGTAGCAGCATTTTAATTGGGTACATGGAACAGGATGAGATTTGTCAAGGCCAGCAAGGAGGAGTTTGCTGAAGTCAAGGAATGAAATGAAGGCCTGAACCAGAGCTTTAGCTATACAGCTTGAGAAGACAGACCGAATCTTGGAAGTGTTACATGGGAAGCGTTACATGGGAAGCAGGCAAGATTTAGACACAGCGCCAGACCAATGTCAATGCTCGCCACTAACATAATACCTTCCTCCTCCAAAGCATTTTACAGAAACTGAATGGTTCGGATGATCAGGAATATAATCACGCCATTAAAGCAGGGCAGACTTCAAGCGTCAGGGACACTAGAGCCGGAGAGAGCAAGGCAGGTATCTTTTTAAAGTGATCCTGGTGAAAGGCAGTCACACACGTCAGCGTGTTATTTAATCCCCTTAGACACTCTCACACCTCAGAGGGTGACCAACGGACGTGTGGCCGGGAAGGAGGGCGGCTGGGCATGTGGGCGGGCAGGGGCAAACACCCGCCGCCACCTGTTCGGCCTGGGCCGGTTACCCGGGAGAAGACGGGGGGCGGGGACAAGCAGCGCCGAGTCCGCTCGCTCCCCTCACAGATACGCCGCAGGGTAACAGAGACTCGCCCGCACCGAGCACATGGGCCCCAGCCCCCTCCCCAGCGCGGAGCGGCGGGCACTGGGCACGGCAGCCCCCTCCCCGCCGCAGCCACGGGGCCTCCCCCGGAGCCTGTCACACCCGCACACGGAGGGGGCGCGCCCGGGCCGGGAATGAAGGAGGGAGGCAGCAGCCGCCGCTTCACCGCCCTTCGCACCCACCTGCTCGCGGAGTTTAAGGAAAACCATGGCGAGGCCGCCGCACCGACCAGCCGCCGCCTCCGGCCGCCAACTGACTCCGGCTGCCCCGCCTCCTCCCAGGGGCCGATCAGCCCGTGCGCAGGCCACTCCCCGCGCCCCGCCCAGCCCAGCCCGGGCTCCGCGCCGGGCGCCGAGGGGGAAGCCGTGGGCCCTGAGGAAACGCGCGCGCGGGGATGAGGAGGAGGGGGGGGACGTCCCCCTCCTGCCCCGCCCCCTTCTGCCCCGCCCCGTTCTCAGAGGCAGCTTCCGGAATTAGACTCGGACGGCATCAAAGCAGCTCCCCAGCCGCCATCCCCGGCACCGTCACTCACCATCAAGGGCGGCGCTTATTGGGCCGGGAGCAAGGGTCGGGGCGGAGTAAGGGCAGCGCCGATTGGCCGGGCAGGGGAAGCTAGCGTGTGGTTGGCCAGGAGCAGCAGCGGGGGTGGGCGAGGCAGGTTCGGGGCACAGGGCGGGAGGCGAAGACACGGAGGTGGGCAGGAGAGAGGGTGACGGGCGGGAGCGGGGGGAGGGGCTGAGCCTGTATCAGTAGCTGCAATTATCCCCCCTTCTGCCCCTCTGCCGCCTGGGGAGAAAACCCCGAAGGCGCCGGGCTTGTCGCTGCTGCCACCAGATGCGGGTTCATCTCCCTCCCCCCGAGCAGTGACTCGCCTGGGAACTGGGACCCAGCCTCCGGCTGCCCCAGTGACCTTGAGCTCCTGTACTAGCCCGTCTGGCACCTCGCAGGCGTGAGGTTTGTCATTAGGGTGACCATACGTCCCATTTGGGCAGGACAGTCCCCTTTTTTAAACCCTGACTTTTTTTGGCAAGAATGGCCATTTGTCCCCTTTGCTCTTGCCAGTTGCACGTGGCTCTGATCAGTCGCCAAGAGCAAACTGAACAAATGCCCAGTTTTGCCAAGAAAGTGAGTTGTGCCCCCCTTGGTGGGGTGCAGCAAAACGTTTGGGGAGGCCAGTGGTGACAGGAAGTACTGGGCAGCGGGGCTCAAGCAGTCAGCCCAGGGCAGTGCAGGGATCAGGTGGTCAGCCCCAATCCCTGTCGCATGGGGCTGGAGCGAGCAGCAACACCAGGTGGCTGGGGACAGCCCTGTGCGGAGGTGCAGGCGAACTGTGATGTCAGTAGGGTGACCAGACAGCAAGTGTGAAAAATCAGGATGGGAGTGGGGGGTAATAGGAGCCTATATAAGAAAAAGCCCCAAATATCGGGACTGTCCCTATAAAATCGGGACATCTGGTCACCCTAGATGTCAGGCACCTCAGGCCAGCCCCACAGAGTGTCCCAATTTTACTTTGGTTAATATGGGCACCTTACTTGTCATAGAGTGAGGTTTGGAGTGTGGAGGTGGCAACCAAGGTGCTGGCATGAGGCCAATTGGAGTCTCCTCTATGTCTGGGGTGGAGAGGGGAACTGTTTATGTTGCCTGGATTTTAAGGCAAAGTTTCAGAAGATATGGAAGATATTTTTCCAGAGACTGTCAGAGAAGTTAAGTAATTTGGGAAGAAACCAGAACTACTTTGTGAAACTTTTATTGAAAACAACCAAATTCTAACTTGGGATTCATTTAGGGTCAGATACCAAGCCCTTTATTTATACTCAACAGCATCTCACTCCACCAGTGGCCCCATTTAGCCCAATACAGCTGAGCTCCAGGTGGTCACTGAAGTGAGAAGGTGCTACTTAAACTGCACTCATCACCATTGTATCTCAGCATCTTGATTAATATCTGTCACGTGTTACTTCTCTCATCCTCTCCCCAAAGGGAGAAGTACATGCAGTGGAATGTCCTGATTTGGTAAGGTTTTAGAGGGAAGAGCCTCTAGGCACAAGCATGAACAAATAGCTTTGTTATTAACTCTGAATGCTCGGGTCAGTTCTAGATTTTGCAGAGACCTATGTTAAGATATGTTAGGTCTCTGATATGATGCTTATCTTCCAGGGGCCACAGACATACACATACCAAAAAGGGGCTATTTTTAGGAGCGGGTTATTTTTAATATATATGTTGCTATGTATTTATGTTAAAGAAGGTCAAAGAAAGGAGCCATGCACTTAGCAAGGAAGGTGGAAAGGTTTGTGATAGTCCTTAGTTCCCAGGGGAGTTCATTCCACGCTCTCAGACTGGGTCCTGAGAAATGTTCTCTTTCTGTCACACCCCGAAGAGCTATGTTCTTATTATAGCTAGTTCCATTATGCCAGATAAGCATAGGGTGACCAGACGTCCCGATTTTATCGGGATTGTCCCGATATTTGCTCGTTTGTCCCACGTCCCAACCAATGTTTGGTCGGGACACTGGACAAACAAGCAATTTTTGCCCTCCACTCCGGCTCGCACCCCCTCCCTCGCCCCAACTCCGCCCCCTCCTTCACCCATTGGATAGCTCCCCAAATCCCCGCCCTGGCCTCACCCCCTCACTGCCCCATTGGATCCCTCCCCAAATCCCCGCCTCTTTCCAAAGCACACCGCATTCCTCCTCCCTCCCAGGCAAGCACTGGAGGGAGGAGGCCCGGGTACGGCGGGGTGAGTCCGGCCTGGCCCTGGCCCGAGCGCAGGCAGGAGGGCGGGGCTGTACCTGCAGGAGGGCAGCCCCGGGTCCGGCCTGGGGAACCGGCTCCCTAAGTGCCCATGGGTGGGGGTTGGGGGGGGCAGCAGCTGCCCGCGTGGGGACTCCGGTTCCTCGGGGTTTCACCTCCACCACGTGCGCCCCGGCCCCGGAGGGGTGTAGTTGGCGCCAGGTGCCAGGCGCATGCCTCTGCCTGACACGCGGCGAGGGAGAGGCGGAGGAGCGGCTGGAAGGGCCAGTCGGGTGGCGGCTCCGCCGCGATGCTGGGGATAATTAGAATCTGTGAGTCTGTCTGACTCCGGGGGGCAGGGCGGGGGGAGCAGTGCGTGCCTGGCTGGGTGTGTGACCTTAGGTGAGGAGATCCCGTCCCGTGATGCTTGGGCGAGTCCCGGCCTGGGGGCCGTGGCAAGGTCCCGCTTCTCCAGCGGGGTGTAGCCCAGTGGCGCAAAGATCGCTACAGCTCCTCACTCCCGGGCCCGCGGGGAGCTGGAGCCCGCCAGGGAAGGGGCTGCCCCACGCTGGCGCGCCCGCGGCCAGCCCAGGCCGGTCTCCGTGCAGGGACCTGGCAGGGGCGCTCCCCCTGTCCGTGCCCATCTCCGCGGCATCGGGGTGTCAGTCCTCGGGCTCCGGGCGGGGGTTGTTGCGTCCCGGGACCCGGGGGCCGCTGTTTACATCTGTGTGTGGCCGGCGCCAGCCTAGGCGCTTCCCGCTTGTTCGTGCTTTTTTTTTTTTTTCCTCCCCCCCGGCTTTTTTCTTTTTTGGCTCCGCCCCCCTCCCCCCCCTCCCCCCCACGTCCCGATATTTCGCCTCTGTGATCTGGTCACCCTAGATAAGCATAGTTATCAACCAGAGTCTTCATCCCAGTACTTTAGGCAGTAAAGAGAGTGCTGCTTGAAATAGGACTACACTACAGTAATGTACACTAAGGAAATTTTAATGCACATCAGCAAGGTCCACCCATGCCAGTTAGTGCATGACACTCTGGTGGGCAGTAGAATTTACATCCCTGATGGTATACACTAAGGCACCGTGTAGGCGAGCCCTTAGATATCCTGAGCCCAGGCCACTGAGTGCCTTAAAGATAAGGGCAGAGACTTTGAACTTGATTTAAAATTCTACCAGAAGCCAGTATAGGGAATGGAGGACAAGTCAGATGTTTTTGCAATAGCCTATGTTGCTGAGGAGACACGCTACAACATTCTGTACTAGCTGGAGTTTTCTAAGAGCTGAAGGCATCATGACCTGGTATATTTCATTGCTGTAGCCAGCCAAGAAGTGATAAAGGCACAGTGGGTAAAAAACAATAATTTTTAAAAATGATTTTTATTTAAAATGGATTTTTCTGATTAAAGTTAAGTTTGTTTTTTTAAAAAGTCGATCTAAAATTGAATTTGAAATTATGACAACCTATAGTAAAGCCCAAACTTACTACAATCTATTAAAGTAATTTCAGTTAAATTAAAAAATCATAGTCAAGCAGTACATGTTTGCTGCCAAAGTTTTAAAGGCAGTCAAACCATGAAACTTGTGGAAATCACTGGCTAAGTACCTGGAATCAGAGTTTGTTGAAGTGCTAAACCAGCTTTTGAAAGCAATAGCTGGTTCTGCAGGTGCAGAGAAAATGTTTTCTTCATTTCAATTTATCCAGTTAGTTCAGTTCAATTATTATTTTTTTCAAAGTTGATAAACCAGTCGGGAGTTGAAAAAGCAGTATAGCTTGTTTTCCTCTTGCCATCTATGATTAAAATGAGGTGTGGAAAGATGAGCTCTACTAGTTCTAATCTTGAAGGACATCACTACCAGAAAAATCAATTCAATTCACTAACTACATATACTTTATTTAATAAAAATAAGTTAGTTTTAAATGCAGAAGATATTTTGATAAGCTTTTTGATCTTATTTGTCCAGCACATTTAAAGTAGTCTTATTTAACTAATAAACAAATTTGAAAAGCTGTTTTGTGCATTTTAAGTGATTACTAATATCCATCCAAATGCAGCGTGACACAAATCATGAGTTAAAAATTATTAATCGTCTAGTAATTAAATATTATTCACCATTTTCTGACATAAAAAAATTGTGTAAAGATTATATTTAGTCACAAATCAACGTGCTTTAATGGTTACCAATCAATGACAATCCACCTTTCTTTAGGAAAATAACTACAAAACTAAACAAATGCAAAACAAGATTTAAATTTATTTTAATCAAGGTTTTCTACTTACTGATTTAAATCACTTTGAATTAAATCAGTCTACCCTGGACAAGGGCGTGAATAACAGAGGCCAGATCATCATCCATCAGGAAGAGATGAAGTTTCCTAGCCAAGCATGACAGTGTCAATGAGGAATCCAAGAGTATTCCTAAACTACAGACAGAGTAGTTGACCAATTGTGGATGTGTACCTTCAACTAAAGGAGACTGCTCTATGGCTGTAAACTCTTTACAATGCTTTCCTCTTCCCACCCCATCAGCTCTGTCTTACTCAGGTTCAGCTTCAGACACCTTTTCTTCATCCAGAAGCTGATCTCATGCAAGCACTGGGCCATCAGGGTGATATTGGTGTGGTTGTATGTGGTGAAGGATAGATAGAACTGTGTGTCACTTGAGTCCATATTATCTGACCAGTTCACCTAGTGAATGCATGTAGGTTTTATGTAATGTAACTTCTTAACCCATAGGAAAGTGGCACTAAAACGGGTATTTAGGAAGCATTGCAAATCTCTCTGAATACGTCTAATAAAAGGGGAAAGAGAGAGAGGTTTTCAGGTTCTAACAAAACATTCAGATGGGAATATGCATACAAAAAGGCATACGAGGAAGAGGGTTCTCTTCCTAAATGGAAAAAAGTTATTTCACGATACATGAAATTCACCGTTAGGCAGAGAGTCAGCATAGGTACTAAAATTATTGCATTTCTTTCATCAGTAAACACAAAATATAAACACAACACAAAAGTCTTTACAAAACTAAACATAAAAATTACAAAACTGATCCTGGAAACACCTATATGCTTAAATTTAAGTAAATGTGTAGTTAATGGGACATGCATAAGTGTTTGCAGGATTGTGGCATTATATACATATTATATGCACACAGACAAAATACAAATTGACATGTAGATCAACTTCAAATGCAGGTCTATCCATCTTACATATTTTTCATTAATAATGTTATACACTTTTCTTATTAAATTCGATAAACAATAGTTTCAAGAAATAAGTCTTAGTACTTTAACAAAAATATAGAATTTGATAAATACATTAATGTTTCCCACTTGACAGTATCACTTAAGAATAAAATGTTTTGATTCTCAAATAAAAAAACCCTAGAAAAAATACCTATAAAATCTCAAAATTGCATAGATCAGAGTTAAGGTGGTTGTGAGGAAATAAGCGTTTCTTGTTTGTTATGCAGACATCATACAATTTAGGTCAACCTAAACTATATTCTATTTTTTATTTTTAAGTGCTTTGGTTTTGTAAATGATATGGTTGATAACTATACTGTTGTCTCTTAGCAACCTTAACAGGATTTTGAAAGTGCTTTGGATTTGAAGTATATATAAAATAAGAAACAGTGGCACTGATAACATTAAGATTTTTGAATCCACAAAAGTTAGAAAATTCCACAACACCCTTATATAACCAATTTTGTAAATAGCAATGCAGCACACCTAAGGGCACACTTTTAGCCGTGTGCGCAAGGATCTGACTACATGGCTCCCATTCATATTAATGTTAAATCCCCATGCTGAAATCTTACCCCATGATATGTAACATTATCCATTGTTTTTGAAACAGGACCATATGTGCTCCAATTGAAAGACATAAGGGGACTGAATGTATAAAGATTCTGTAGAAGCCTCATGTCTGAGATATTTTGTGAGTTTGTAGCACTTCAGTGAAGACACTACCTATGCCCATATTATTTTAACAGTTTTTGTGATTGGTTTCATTTGTTGATAAAAATGCATCTTTTCAAAGGATTTTAAAGCACTGCATAAACATTACTTACACCTGGCAAAAACCTGCAAAATAGGTATTTATTATTTTTATACTTTTTAGATGAGTAAACAAGCACAGAAAGGCTAAGTGACTTACATAAGGTGTGTCACTGACAGAGCTAGGAATACAATATAATAAGACCAGATTTCTAGTGCCCTGTTCCAACCACTAGACTATCTTCCTGTATCTAGGCAGGACTGATTTTATTTTTGCACAGAGTAGAATGGATCTGAAATCAATGAAACTTTATAATCTCATATCACAGGGGTGCATACATCACTGCAATGCTATACTGGCATTGACAGGAATCTAGTCTTCCAGTGTAAATCATTCTCATTTTATAACAGCGTCATCACAAGGTTTTCATAGTGCTTTGAAATACTTTGTCCGTCAAAATCCAACACAAGTTTTGTAACTCTGGCTCTACCAATTTGTTTTTGAATCATTTGACCTTCATAGTTTCTAGTTGTAATGGAACCGTAATTGATACCATAATGGCGTCATCTATCTGACCTAGTCTATCATCTAAAGTGCCTCTCAAAATAGAATGTAGGTGCTCTTCGGGCCAGTTTCATCCCTGCCCTGGTACAGGGACAGAAGGTGGTGGCTTATGCCTTCCTTATTCAAGGGGCCAGTTCAACCCCTAGAGCAAGCGAGGGCAACCCTGAGGGCCACACAGGCATGAGTTCCCTTGATAGTCACTCCATAGTCTTGCACCATCTACAAGGAAATTCCTCTTTCCAATAAAGATGAGAGAAAAGTGAGAAGACAGAGAAAGAAATCAGCGATGAACAATGGCATCATCTGCATTTTGGTGCAGAAGATGGTGTTGGATGTTTGAAATACAAGCTGAACAAAGCAAATACTACCAGGTTACTGGCAGTTCCAACAGTAAAAGGCATATGTGACAATAGGGCCAGATTGTTTTACAAAAGTAACTTTGTTCTAGTTTGAACTTTCTTGGTAGAAATTTTGTTTACTTTTCTGGTTTAAGTTACAGATAATGTTTTTTTCTCCATAGTGTGAAATTCACTCTTGTTCAGTGAGGGCCAGCACAAGATCTCATTAGGGTCTACAAGGGATGTAAGGGATACATAAACATTCTGCTAGCCTTCAGCACAGGGAGAATGTCATCCATAATGCTTTGTGCTGTTTTTCAGCATTGAACAAATCTGGAAAGCTAGTACACACTAGAAAAAGTTGCAAATCCCATTTAGGACTTTGATAAAAGATTTTTTAGGCTACCATATATACTTACTACTAACTAGCTGTAAAATCAAAATTATTCCTAGGAATACAATCAATAATTACCAGAGTGAAAACAAGCCATTGAGCTTACTGGGTGGCGGGGAGGACATCTAAGAGCTTGTCTACACTTAAAGTGTTACAGCTGCGCCACAGTAGCACTTCAGTGAAGACACTACCTATGCCCATAGGAGGGCTTCTCCCCTCAGTGTAGGTTCTCCAGCTCCCCAAGAAGCAGTAACTAGGTTGATGGCAAAATTCTCCTGGCTACACTGGGGATTAGGTTGGTGTAATGCGTCACTTAGGGGTGTGGATTTGTCACATCCCCAAGTAATGTAGGTATGCTGACCTAATTTCCTAGTGTAGACCAGGCCTAAGACATAATAGCTGTTAGAATTTGGCACCTTCTGTGCACCATTTCCCTCAAAGTTGAGGGGCGCCTCAGCAAGAAAAAGGTTGAGAACCCCTGTGTTAAAACACTTTATGGCCAAGTAAATTTCACCTGCAGATTCAGCTGCATATGCACTATTGCGTACTTTTTGTATTTTCCTTTAGAGGTGGCTTGATTTCAGTTGTGGACGAAGTGATTCCTATTTATAGTTTGTAAATTAGTTTATAAAGCACTTCGGGATCCTTTGGGATGTGAGCCTAATTTTTAGAGGGGGTGAGTACCCAGAACTCCAGTTGTGTACAGGAGCTGCAGGTGCTCAGCCCCCCTGAAAATTAGCCCCTATATAATTGTAATACAGTATTACTAACAGGAAGAAATGAAGGTCAATTTGTCACCTAGCTACTGTAGTAACAAATGCAGTGGAAATGTGGACAGATGTCTCATGTTGTAAAGGAATGGTGTAAAGATGAACAAAACCTTATGTTATACAAAATACACAGCTGAATGGCCTCATACTGAGAAATTTGGTTACAACTTTTTATTTTTTTAAATATATTTACAGGTTGCTGAAATCGCTACTGCCGAGGGCCACTTCACTTCCCACACATGAAATGCAAGCACCCAATGGACTGGTTCTGTAAGTATTACTACACTTCAGTAGTGGAATTGGAAATCTACCTTTGAGAAAAAGGTAAGTAAACTTTTTGTTTCCTCTTTCATATTTTACCTCCTAAAATGAGAACATTATCTGAGCACAGCTTAGAAACACATTTCTTGAAAAATGTAATTTCCTCACATTTTATGTTAATTTCTTGCTGCTGTTTACTGAAATACAATCTCATAAAGGAAATTCACCTTTTTAAAAATCTGACTTTTCTCTGATTAGAAATATTTATGAATACCTTTAATAATTTATGTAGGCCTAGAGCCACATAGATATATGTAAACTCTTTTCAGATAAATACTTTTATCATCTTAAGAGATAAAGAGCTTGAGGCAGAAGACAGGAATCTCTTGTATATACACCTCTGTGATGAATATATTTGTCAACTGAGTGCCATTGTGATGAATTTCAGGGAAGATGAAAAGCATTTCCATGACGGTGAAAAACTGTAACTCAAAGAAGCGAGAACGAAGCAAATAGTTTGTATTTATCTTTGCATCTTAATAGACAACCTTATTCCTGTTTTTATCTTGTTTTCTTCATTCTCCCACTAAGGTGTTTTCACTTGTATGAAATATTAACAAGAAAAGGAATTCAATTAGAAAGGCTTGTCATCCTTGTCATTCACAACTGGCTACAGAAACTTTAGTCAGATGCATTTCACTTGTACTGATTTTACCCTTTGTTTTGACCATAGAGCCAAGAGATACAGGAAGAACTTTTCTAAATATCAAAAAATTTACTATTAATTATGATTTAATAAATGATAATCTCACCTCTCCCCTAGTGACCCACTATCACAGTTGAGATCAGCGAAGATCATTGACTCAATGGGCACAAGATCGAGCCCTAAATGAGAGGGAGTTGCTGGCAGTGTGTTCTCTGTGAAGGGTCCTTGATTTTGGAATTTGAGTCCCACCTTGGTCTGCCAGAGCCTGGGTTTGTTCACTTACTGGGCATGCTACAAAGCCCATATTTTCTTAGACTTTGAGGGGTTGGGCTGAGACATGGTTATAGTGATGAGTGAGGTATAAAACCCTATATAGAATAGAATAGTGGTTAAATTCCTGGTCAGTGATTTTTTTACTTTGTGTGGTTTAATCTATGGGCTAGGTGCACAGAGCATACAATAGGTGCCTCTAGCTATGTAGGTCCCCATCTATTATATATGAATTTAAATAAATAAATATTACAGCAGTGCCCAGGATTGGAGTCTCGTTATGCTGGGCACTGCACAATCATAAAAGGAATGACAGCTCCTGCCTCAGAGAGTCTACAACAATACAACACTAAGCCATATATTAACTTCTATAAGAAAGATAAGAGCCCTAACACATAAAATGCAAGTTATGGCAGTATTATTCTAGTACACCAGAAAAAAGCTCC
Organism: Terrapene triunguis; assembly: GCF_002925995.2. Taxonomy (NCBI): domain Eukaryota; kingdom Metazoa; phylum Chordata; order Testudines; family Emydidae; genus Terrapene; species Terrapene triunguis. Next base: position 12,388,237 of record NW_020664435.1, on the reverse strand, counting down.
ATCTTGTGTATTTTTTGCAGAAGTTAGGACCCCTTTGCAGTATAAAATTGTTCTCTATTTTGTAGGTAACTGTAGGACATCCTACAAATTTGTTTAGATCAACACACATTTTTAGCATGATGTTTTATATATTTTGTAACTTTTTAAAAAAAATGAAAACAACATACTTTCAGAAAATGACTTATGAATCTGACAACATAGGAATGAGTGTAATTAAAATAATTTACTGCAGATGTTAACACAAAATATTCCCTAAAGTACTGGATGTTGTGTTCTACATTGCCATAAGGTAACTTGGCTAAATTTAAACGTATATATACGGAGATAGCATAATGAAACTGAAAAGCTGGAACCAGTCCCTAGCACATATTTTGACAGTGGTTACTTACAAGCTATTGGCCAGTACTTATAGGAACATACACACACACACACACACACACGAAGCAGAACATGACCACACCTTGAAAATGCTTTAAAATGCATTTGTTCTCTAAAAGTCCATACTTCTCAGGTTTGTACGATATACCAAATCTGAATGTACAGGCTTTCAAGATTTATGTGATATAATCAAATTCTATCTTTTAATAATAGACATTCTCTTGTAGTAATAGTAGGTTATAAAATCAACACACTGTGAAAAATTAATCTGTGGAAAGACTTGATCACCCATAAGCCCCGTTGTGTAAACAGTACTATATAGCAGCCTCATCTTATTTGAAGTATGATTAAGGAAATGTAAAAAAATCTTACCGCTATAATGTTTGGTATGGCATTGGACTGTGCACACAGTTTTGACTTCTTTATTAATTATTATTATTAGTTGTATTACTGTAGCCCCTTAGTCATGGACCAGAACTCCACTGTGCTAGGTGCTGTACAAACATAGAACAAAAAATATGGTCCCTGCCCAAGAGAGCTTACAATCTAAGTATGAGACTAGCAACAACTAGTGGATACAGACTGATGAATGGGGAAGTACAAGAAAACAATGAGACAATATTGGTTGTGGTAATAGGCCATGGTCTATTGTCAAGTTTTTTGTAGGCATCACAGCAAAGGAGAGTAAGAAGAAGGGATTTGAAGGAGGGTAATGAAGTGCCTTTGCAGATATTTATGGGGAGCTTCTCCCAAGTGTGAGGGAAAGCATGGGAGAAAGCATGAAGGTGCTTGTTTCAGATTTTTATAAGTGGGTGATGGAGACCAGTATTTTGGGCCAATCAGAGGTGAGAGTTGGCTTCTCAATAGTGAATGAAAGAGGTTAGGTAGGCTGGAGTAGGCCATGAAGGATTTGGAAAACGAGGACAAGCATGGGTGGTGGGTGAATTGCTGACTAGCCTCTCCTAGCCAGCCCCACCCGAGGACCCACCCTCCTTCCCCCACCGGAGCCCCTCCTTCCCCGTGGCCACTAGCCCCCCTCCCACCCCAGTCCCAGAGTGCTGGGTGGGTGGTGCGCAGTGGCCCGCGAGCACAGGGTCGGCGGTGCGCAGCCCCTGCCCCTGAGCGCATGGTGGGTGGGTGGCATGTGCCCTCCCCGGCCTCCAAGTGCAGGGCGGGTGGGCAGAACATGGCCCGCCCCAGCCCCCGAGCACAGGGTGGGCGCACGGCGTGCCCCTCCCCATTCCCCCCAAGCACAGGGCAGGCAGCCCCAGCGCCTCCAGTCCCCCTCCAGTCCACTGCACCCCAGTGCCGGGTGGTGCAGCCCCAGAACCCAGGGCTCCCCTGCGCTGGGCAGCCTCAGCCACCCCAAGTCCCAATCGCCCTAGCCCCAGCCCCAGCCGACTTCCCTGAAGAGGAGCAGCCTGCCTGGGCTGGGGCCAAGGGGGAAGGGCAAGCAGGGCTTCAGGGAGGACTGTGGGCAGAGCCACACCGGGCTGTTTGCGGAGGTATAGCCTTCCCCAGCCTATGCGCCATGCCGCCCATGAGGACAAGTAGCTTATGTCTGATGCACTAGAGAAGGGGGAGCCAGTGGAGGGAAGCAGAAAGGGGAGACATTTTCAGAACAACAGTGCTAGGAAATTATCTTTGCAGCAGTATTCTGTATGGATATGAGTAGAGCAAGATTGCATTTGTCAAAGCCAAACAAAAGGATGGTGCAGTAATTGAGATGTGGAATGATGAGAGCCTGGATGTGAGTGTTAGCTATGATGGTGGATGGAAAGGAAAGGCTGTATCTTAGAGATGTTATGCAGAGGGAATTGTTAAGATTTAGACATGGATGTGATGACCTAGAGCAGTGGTGGACAATCTGCGTGCCGCACGCAGCCTGCCAGGATACTCCACTGGCGGGCAGTGAGACAGTTTGTTTACATTGACCGTCCTCAGGCACGGCCACCCGCAGCTCCCAGTGGCCGTGGTTCGCTGTTCCTGGCCAATGGGAGCTGCGGGAAGCAGCATGGGCTGCAAGGACGCGCTGGCCGCCGCTTTCTGCAGCTCCCATTGGCCGGGAACAGTGAACTGCAGCCACTGGGTTGTGGACAAGGACAAATCTGCACTCCAGGTGAGACACTGTGTTTTTTTCATCCATAAATGCCTGGGAAGAGACAAGATATGATACATTGTTGCAACTAATTTTCTAAACTGAAGCTATTTTAATTAATGCAGTTAATATTGTCTGGAAACAGAATAGTGTCAGAGTAGTAATGAGAACTGCTAGACTAGACAGAGCAATTCTAGAAACTGGTGAGACTGGCTCCTCCAAAAGACATTTTTAGATCCTCCTCCCACTGGGCTGTGAATTTTAAGCTGTGCCTCTTAGAGGCATAGCAGAGAATTTCACCTTTTGTTTTTTGTTTGTTTAACTTCAATAACTAATTCACCTTTTAAATAAAGGAAGCCTTTGTTAAAGAGTCTATGCGTTCAGCCCCTGGAATCTGAGAATTCACAATAAACATCCATTAGACTTACAAAACAAAACAAAACAAAACAAAACAAAACAAAACAAAACCTTTCACTTGGTACCTGATGCAGTCATTTACATCTTTACAAAGAAAGTCTAAAGCATTGTTCTATCAGAATAGAAGCATATTACATCCACTCTTTATTGAGTTGGTCGGAACCAGTAAAAAAAGAGAGCAGAGAGTTTTCATCACTTTTTTACAGGTATATATAACTAAACAGCGTGTAAGGTAGTGGGGATTCGGGCCTCATGAGTCAAGTAAATGGAAACTAAATTAACATCCAAAAGGGATTTCAGCCAGAAAAGACGGTCACACTCGGGGAAGAGAAAGCTAATTTGGGCTGAGATATCAAGAATTACTTACGGCCTAATTTAAGGCTGAAACAAACAAAAATATATCACACTACACAGGAGCAGAAAGGGGTAGTTGACACTTGATTTATAATAATTAAAAGTTACAAATATATGTACAATATGTCTATAAATATATATATTTGATTGAATACTTTCCCCAAAACCTTTCATACAGCAGGTTACTTGACTTCTTACACTGTAAACTCTGCAGGTCAAGGAGCATGTATTCATATTTGTCTATATACAGTGCCCATTCTAAGGTCTCTTAATGTTACAATAACATAACTATAAAATAATAATAGTAACACAAATTTATCTTTACTCTGAGCAATGACTAAGCTAAGACCAGATGTGCATAATTAGCAGACACCTCAACAAGTTCAAAGAAGCTTTTGAAATTATCCTTGGAGAAGACAGAAGACCGAAACCACACCTGTTTGCTGAGGAAAAAGGAGGTTAATATATTTCCTAAGATAAGAAGTGTGTGCAAACTCCTTTGTCAATATAGTACTGCAAGGTTACACCTTTACCTAGTAGCTGAGGGGCACGTTGGGGATGTTGTCCAGCAGAGGGAGGTAATTAGATCTCAAAAACTGCCAGGCTGATGCAGTTCTGGACAGCGAGAAAGCCAGAATTAGACATTGCTAGACTATGAAGGACTGAGACAGAAGGCTAAAAGATGTGATCAGGTTATTTTCTGATTTTTCCTTTCTTATCTATACGTTTGTACCTGTTTAGATTAATTAAAAGTCAGGACATGCTTTCAACTAATTTATGTTTTGATTAGGGCTGTCGATTAAACACAGTTAAGTCATGTGATTAACTCAAAAAAATTAATCACAATTTAAAAAATGAATCCCGATTAATTGCAGTTTTAATCGCACTGTTAAACAATAGAAAACCAATTAAATTTATTAAATATTCTATGTTTGTCTACATTTTCATATATATTGTATTCTGTGTTGTAATTGAAATCGACATGTATATTATTTTTTATTACAAATATTTGCACTGTAAAAGATAAACAAAAGAAATAGTATTTTTCAGTTCACCTCATACAAGTATTGTAGTGCAATCTCTTTGTCGTGAAAGTGCAACTTACAAATGTAGATTTTTTTTGTTAAATAACTGCATTCAAAAACAAAACTACACCTCTACCCCGATATAACACGAATTCGGATATAACACGGTAAAGCAGTGCTCCGGGGGGTGGGGGGGAGCGGGGCTGCGCACTCCGGTGGAGCAAAGCAAGTTTGATATAACACGGTTTCACTTATAATGCAGTAAGATTTTTTGGCTCCCGAGGACAGCGTTATATCGGGGTAGAGGTGTATGTTAAACTTCTGAGCCTATAAATCCACTCAGTCCTACTTCTTGTTCAGCTAATCACTAAGACAAACAAGTTTCTTTACATTTACGGGAGATAATGCTGCCCTCTTCTTAGTTACAATGTCATCAGAAAGTAAGAACAGGCATTTGCATGGCACTTTTCTAGCCGGCATTACATGCCAGATATGCTAAACAGTTGTAATGCCCGTTCATGCTTTGGCCACCATTCCAGAGGACATGCTTCCATGCAGATGACACTCGTTAAAAAAATAATGCGTTTTAATTAAATTTGTGACTGAACTCCTTGGGGGAGAATTGTACGTCCCCTGCTCTGTTTTACCCACATTCAGCCATATATTTCATGTTATAGCAATCTCGACCCAGCACATGTTGTTCATTTTAAGAACACTTTCACTGCAGATTTCACAAAACGCAAAGAAGGTACCAATGTGAGATTTCTAAAGATAGCTACAGCACTCAACCCAAGATTTAAGAATCTGAAGTGCCTTCCAAAATCTGAGAGGGATGAGCTGTGGAGCATGCTTTCAGAAGTCTTAAAAGAGCAGCACTCCAATGCGGAAACTACAGAACTCGAACCACCAAAAAAGAAAATCAACTTTCTGCTGGTGGCATCTGACTCAGACGATGAACATGAACATGCGTCGGTCCACACTGCTTTGGATCATTATCGAGCAGAACCCATCCTCAGCATGGACGCATGCCTTCTGGAATGGTGGTTGAAGCATGAAGGGACATATGAATCTTTAGCACATCTGGCACGTAAATACCTTGTGACAGTGGCTACAAGAGTGCCATGTGAATGCCTGTTCTCACATTTGAAAATGTAGAAAACATCCAAAAATATTTAAATAAATGGCATTCTATTATTGTTTAACAGTGCAATTAATCACAATTAATTTTTTTAATCACTTGACAGCCCTAGTTTTGATATGATTTTTCTTTCTCTGTTTCTAATAAAGTGTTCTTTAATAAGATTCAGCCAGTTTTACAGGATGAAATCTGGGTCCCATTGAAGTCAGTGGGAGTTTTACCATTGACTTCAATGGGGCCAGGATTTCACCCAAATTGTTTTGTAAAGGAAGTTCATGCACTCTGTCACACAAGAGGGAAAGTAACCTTCAGCCTCCAAGGAAAAGGAATAAGATTAACTCTGCTCAGAATTCTAGGTCGGGGGCATGATTGAAAAGGCTTATCCAATCACATGCAAATAGTGTCAGAGCTGTGGTTTGCACAATGTACCAGGAATGCCTATAAACCACAGAAAAGAACTGACTTTAAAAGTTCCAAGATAACAGAAATGTACAAATTGGAATTCCTTATACAGTTACATACAACTATTATCCAAAAGGATTTCTGCTAGGAAAGAGAAAGTTACCCTGTAGGGTGCAGGGAGGAGAATATGCAGGTTGGGTGAAATTCACCTCTGAACAGGCTTAAGTGGTGCCTAGGCCTTCTGATGGCTATCTACACAGAGGCAAATTTCACCCATTTTATGTCTTCTGCTGTATTACAGTATAGTATAATATGAATACCTTTCTCTAAACTACCAGTTAAAAAGGCTAGCTATTCTCTTGTCCAATGCACATATAAGGCCTGGTCTACACTGGGGTTGGGAGGGAATTGATCTAAGTTATGCAACTTCAGCTACGTGAATAACGTAGCTGAAGTTGATGTACTTAGATCTACTTACTGCGGTGTCTTCACTGCGGTAAGTTGATGGCTGATGCTCTCCCATCGACTCCGCCTGTGCCTCTCGTCCTGGTGGAGTACCAGAGTCGACAGGAGAGCGCTTGGTAGTCGATTTATTGCATCTAGACTAGACGCGATAACTCTACCCCCGTTGATCCAGCAGGTAATGTAGACAAGCCCTAAGTGTATTAAAATCCAGCTGTATCAGAGGGGTAGCCATGTTAGTCTGTATCCACAAAAACAACAACTACAACAAAAACACAGCTACCTCTCTTTGGATGCATCTAAAGAAGTGGGTTTTTTACCCACGAAAGCTTATGCCCAAATAAATCTGTTAGTCTTTAAGGTGCCACCGGACTCCTCGTTGTTTTTTTAAAATGCAACGTATCAAGTGGGATAGCTCTAAAGTTTCAAAAAGCAGCATAGTCTTTTATATTTCCCCCCAAATTGATAAATCAGTAATGCATACTTAGCATGTGTTAAGAATGGTATTTTTATGTAAAAATATTTATGCTTATGTTTATAGATGGTAGATTTAACTCTTTCATTGGGCTTTCCAGCCTGCTTGCAGAAGGCCTTAGAATGTGTGAAATAATTAGCTAAGACCTGATAGCTAAGACCAATTTTCATTTAGTTCTCATTGCTCCAAATGGATTTTTTTTCCATATAGTCCTATTAAAATTAGTCTCCTTTAGGTGCTTTTATAGCTTCATTTATAAACATGGGGCCAGGTTCCAGTATTGCCAACTTTCATGATTTTATCACAAGTCTCACGATACGGGTGGGTTGGTTTGTTTTTAAAGCCCCAGGTTACATTGCAGCTCAGCCTTCAATTAACAAAAAACAAATTTCTTTTCCTCATGTTTGCAGAGAAAAGCCTGAAAACATGAATTAATGTAGCCTAAAGGCTAACAGACCAGTAGGCAATAAAAAGAACCTTACATTTATTATTTTGAAATAACTTTATGATTTTTGAAGACATGGCGTTGGCAATACTGCAGTTCTTCCAGTCTTTTTGTTCTGATTCACCAGAGCAAATGGGACATAAAGATAGCAGCTAAGGGACATTCCAGATGGTGTAGAATTGATATACGTGCTCTACATTAACCCTTTCCTATCCACCAGTATAGAAGTGTGTAGCTAAAAATGGGGCTAGAACATGTCTATACTGTGGCTACAGGAACAGCTACCCCTTGGGCTTTAGGGATCCTGGAGACATCAGATCAGCTCTGAGGATGGTCTAACTTAGGGCTGTTATACATAGGAAAGTTTTATTATTTATACCAGTATAATTATACCGGTATACTTGAACTGATATAAACTCATATGTTGTATGCAGTGTTGTTGTAGTTGTGTCAGTCCCAGGTGGGTGAGATAATATCTTTTATTGGACCAACTTCTACTGGTGAGTAAGCTTGTATCTCTCACCAACAGAAGTTGGTCCAATAAAAGATATTACCTCACCCACCTTGTCTCTCTAATAAACCCATACAGACACTCTTATTCCAGTATAAAAATGACTTTTTTGGTTTAGTTTAAATCCCTTCCCAAGGAACATGAGCTAAACCAAAGAAATGCCCTCTTATACCGGAATAAGAGTGTCCGTATGGGATTATATTGATGTAACTATATTGGTTTAAATTCACACTTTAGCTTAGACCACTATAACTTTGCCCTCATACTAGGGGCTGATGATGTATGTGCCAGTAGCAAAACAGATACTTTGAAAGTGTTGTGATGATGTTTGTGCCATTGGGAGGCAATGGTGAAAAAGTTTAAGGGCAAAATTCTGTCCTCCGGATTTACCCCCATGTTACTGAGAGCAGAGTTTAGCCCCAAACGTTTAACCAAAACAAACAAAAAAGCAGTTTAATTGTTTTAGTGTACTTTTTGTGAGCCTTGTAGACAGTTTCTCTTCCTACTGAAACAATGTAAAAAGTTGGAGACAACTAATGTTCTGTTCATGTCAGAACAAACACTTTGATATAAAAAACCATAATAAAGGCTCAAATTAAATGTATACCCCAAAATAAAAAAAACACACTAAGAGAACCAAAAGAGTGCCATCATGGCTAAACAACAAAGTAGAAGCAGCGATTAGAGACCAAAAAAGCATCCTTTAAAAACTGGAAGTCAAATTGTAATGAGGAAAATAGAAAGGAGCATAAGCTCTAGCAAATCAAGTGTAAAAGTATAATTAGGCAGGCCAAAAAAGAATTTGAAGAGCAACTAGAAAAAGTCTCAAAAACTAACAGCAAACATTTTTTAAAGTACATAAGAAGCAGAAAGCTGCCAAACAATCAGGAAGGCCACTGGACAACAAGGTGCTAACGGAGCACTAAAGGAAGATAAGGCCATTGCGGAGGAGCTAAATGAATTCTTTGCATCGGTCTTCACTGCAGCGGATGAGAGGAAGGGTATATCTACACTACAAAATTAGGTCAATTAAGTCAATTTTTTAGAAATCGATTTGATACAGTCGATTATGTGTGTCCCCACTTAAGACCATTAAGACCATTAAGTTGGTGGAGTGCGTCCACAGTACCGAGGCTAGCGTCGACTTTCGGAACGTTGCACTGTGGGTAGCTATCCCATAGCTATCCCACAGTTCCCGCAATCTCCGCCGCCCATTGGAATTCTGGGTTGAGCTCCCAATGCCTGATGGGGCAAAAACATTGTCACGGGTGGTTCTGGGTACATGTTGTCAGCTCCCCCCTCCCTCCCCCCACCATGAAAGCAACAGCAAAAAATCATTTCTCGCCTTTTTTCCTGGGTTACCCGTGCAGATGACATACCACGGCAAGACTGAGCCATTCTTTTTAGGTGACAAATCTGAGGAACTGTCCAAGATTGAGGTGTCAAGAGAGGCAATTTTGGAATAAATTGATAAATTAAATAGTAATAAGTAAAAGCTCCCTGTGACTTTCTGTGACCTCTGTGACTTCTGCTGTGGCCCGTGCGGCTGGCCCGGGAGCCACCTGAGCAACTTGGGCAGCCCCAGAGCCAGTTGCACTGGCTGCTGCTGGGGCAGTCTCAGGACCGCCCCCCCAGCAGCAGGAGTTTGGGTTTGGGGGGGCTCAAGACTGGTGATTGGGGTGTGGAGCTGGAGGTCGCTACTTCTCAGGAGCCGGGTAGGGAACCTACCCCAGCCTCGCCAATCCTCCCCCCCCCCTTCCCCGCAGGACCCCCAGCACCCCCCCCCCCCCCCCCGGCTGCACCCTCCTGTACGCACAGTGCCCTTCCCAGGCCGTGCTCCCCCCCAGCACCTACGGCACCCCCCCAGGCCACTTCCCTGAGCTGCCCTCCCCCAAATTTTAGTCAGGGGTATATAGTAAAAGTCATGGACAGGTCACAGGTTTACTGCCTGTGACCTGTCCATGATTTTTACTAAAAATACCCGTGATTAAAACGTAGCCTTAGTAATAAGTCACCAGGTCCGGATGGTATTGACCCAAGAGTTCTGAAAGAACTGAAATATGAAATTGCAGAACTACTAACTTTGGTATATAACCTGTCACTTAAATCATCATCAGTACCAGATGACTGGAGGATAGCTAATGTGACACCAATTTTTAAAAAAAAAAAGCTCCAGAGGTGATCCTGATAATTAAAAGCCAGTAAGCCTAACTTCAGTACCAGGCAAATTGATTGAAACTACAGTAAAGCATAGAATTATCAGACACATAGATGAATGAGATATGTTTGGGAAGAGTCAACATGGCTTTTGTAAAAGGAAATTATGCCTCACCAACCTATTTGAATTCTTTGAGGGGTCAACAAACATGTGGACAAGGGTTATCAGTGGAGATACTGTACTTGGACTTTAAGAAAACCTTTGACAAGGTCCTTCACCAAAGGCTCTTAAGCAAAGCAAGCAGTCATGGGATAAGAGGGAAGGTCCTCTCATGGATCAGTAACTGGCTAAAAGACAGGAATCAAAGGGTAGGAATACACGGTCAGTTTTCAGAATGAAGAGAAGTAAATATTGGTGTCCTCCCGGGATCTGTACTGGGACCAGTACTGTTCAACATATTCCTAAATGATCTGTAGAAAGGGTAAACAGTGAGATTGCAAAATGTGCAGACAATACAAAATTACTCAGGATAGTTAAATCCAAACTAGACTATGAGGAGTTACAAAGGGATCTCACAAAACTGGGTGACTGTGCAACAAAATGGCAAATGAAATTCAATGTTGATAAATGCAAAGTAATGCACATTGGAAAACATAATCCCAACTATACATACAAAATGATGCAATCTAAATTAGCTGTTACAATTCAAGTGTAAATTGGAAAGGCCTTGGTGCTGCCCTAAGGCCGTATCTACACTGGGGTTTTAGCTACAGATGTAGCTGCACTGGTGAAAATATGCATATTCTTCCAGATCAAGGATAAATTGAAATAAAGGCAGTGAGAGAGCCCATCAGCATGAGACAAATCCAGACCCGTGACCTGAGGAAGAGCTCTGTGTAAGTTCAAAATCTTGTCTCCTTCACCAACACAGTTTGGTACAATAAAAGATATTACCTCACCCACCTTGTCTTTCTAAAATCCAGCACTAATGTCACAGCTGCAATGCCCCTTTGCTTGAGGGTTGATGTGGGGAACCCCGTAGCACAATCAAAATGTTCAATATTTCTGCTATTCCATGTTACATAAAACAAACCATTTAAAAGTCTCTAAGAAAAGAAAAGGGGATCAGATTTTTCAGTCTCTTACAGCAGCATTGCACTTGCCTCACAGTGCAAAGTTGCCCAATCATTGGAAAATTCTTCCTATATAAAGAAATCCACCAGTGATGTGGAGTCCCCAGTTTAAGGGGCATGTTCAGGGGAAAGGGAGTGCAGCTGGGATAGTCCCATACACCGCAATCACAAGCTGTGAGAACAACCTCCAGGGACTATTGGAAATGTGCAATTTAAAGAGACTTTCAAGCTGCTGTGAATGATGAGACTGTCCCCTTGATGCTAAGCAACCCGAGGCATACACCGTCACAGAGGTGGCCTCAGATCACCTTGATCCCTATACTCTAATCTCACACTGAGGGCATCTCGGCAGTAGTGGAGCATCTGGCAGTCTTGAAATTTGTTGCAAAATGGTGAGCAATATTTTTTAAAATCCAAGACAATTTCTGTTAAAATAGCCATTCAACTCACTGCAGTAAGAACGCTACCCCTCTATTCCAAAACCCACAAAATCAGAAACATTTTTTGTGAAAGCAACAGAATAAACAAAATATACTGAAGTTCTCTTCAGTTCCTTAGAGAGGAACAAACTTCTTAGAAGATGAAGGGAAACTGCAGTAGAGAGCTGATACATTAATACACTGGTTGTGCATAAATCATAGTTAAGATAACACAGCCCTTCCTCATGTAGAAGCACCACCACAGCAATATATATTTTAGGGCTATTTCAGGTTTTTGTTCAAATCTGCCTATATCCCAGTGGGACCTCAGCCTGAGATACTGCTCCAAGGGACACAGCACATAATCAATTCCTTTGAAACAACTTCGGTCGTGGTAAATCCATATAAGTGCTGATTCCAATTACGTTAATGAAGCTGCAAGGGGACTGCATTTCTTGTAGTCCTAGAGAGGCTCTCTAACAATGCTGCATCATCATGCATAAGATCACATGGAGGCTGCATTCAAATTCACTGTACGATAGTGGTGTTCGGTATTTTCACAGCCTGAGGCCTAGCATATTATTTCAAAAAGGTCGAGAAGGCCACAGTCAATAATTTGGAGCAGATTCTTCGCCATGGTCTGCTCCCTTTGCACTGCTGCGGTGAAGCAAAGGGAATGGAAAATTCCCCCAAGTTTCCTGCTGAAGAGTCCCTAAAGTGGGGAAGGCTCCAATAGGTGCAGAGCCAAAATATCCAGCTCCCACACCTTCCTGCCTACAGCCCCTAGTGCAGCAGGTGTGTCCAGAGTGGGAAGGGGGAGTGGCTGGAGTGTTCTGGACTCCAATTATCTCATTGCGGGGACCAATAGCCAGCTTGTGAAAGCTCTGCTCTCACCTGGGCTGATGCAGAGAAACATGAAGCCATGAGAGGATGCTGGTTCTCACTTTCTCTTCTTTATTCTCTCTCCTGGGCTGTCCAGATTAGCTTCATGGGGGAGAGGAGCCATTCTTTGCCAGGCACTCCCCTAGGCTCAGGCAGAACCAGTCAGGCTCCTAGTTTGCTCACCCTGGGGCTCCTACTGACCGGAAGGAAAGCAAGCTGATTCAAACATTTCTAATTAGAAATCAGAGGATGTGGCTGAGGGAACATTTTCTATTTGTAATCAGATGCAAATTTTTTTCATATAGTCACCCTTAAAGGCCCCAAGTAGCCTTTGAGTCACAGCTTAGATAGATGTTCTGTGGGTATGTCTACAAAGCATGTTAAGCCTGGGCTCTGACTCAGGTTTGAGCCCAAGTCCCCCTTCCATCCACACACAAATTAGTCTTACTCAAGTCAGGATGCACTCAGGACCTGGTTCCTAAAATCGTGCATGGCGGAGGTAGAGTCCGAGTCTCACTGTGACTCAGGTCCAAGCCATTTTGCAGTGTGGATGCAGCTGAAACCACAGACCAAGTCAGAAGGTCTATGTAGTGCAATATGGACGCGTTAGCACAGGTGTGAGACCCGGGTCCAGCAATTGTAAATCCAGATTTAAAATGCAGTGTGTATGCTAAAGCACAGGCTTGAAAATACCAAGTCCACAAGCCTGGGTTCCACAGACCCAGGCTTAGTGTGCAGTGTAAACATACCCTGAAGGACTTATAGCTCCAAAACACATATCCCGCCCCTGTCCAGTAGGCTGAAGAAGTAAATCCACTAGCTAGCTAATCAATTGAGCTAACACATACATAAGAAGCAGTGACTTAAATTTTAGTAGAGGGCAGTGGTATACAGCCCTCAAGGCAGCACTATAGACCAAAGTCTCAAGTCCAGATTTTAATATCAGCTGTGCAATAATATATGTTCATATAAATTATGCAGCAATGTGAACCACTCATCTGAGTTTAGACTCTTTCCATCAGCCCCTCAGAAGCGTCTCAGTAGCATACCATAGACATACTGTCTCTATGAAAGTACAGTGACTGTCCCCTGGCTCTGGGCCAATAATTCTATAACATATTGTATGTCTGGAGAATTATGCCTCAGGAATTCTTTTAATTAAATCCTATCAGGACTGTTACAGTTCCAAAACTGATTATACAGTATTTTGAAAGCCCCTTCATCAGTTCTTCAGACACAGCCGTAACAGTCTCATGGTTCTGCTTGCTGTTCTTTGGGCTCTTTGTAGGGCTTCACAATTGCAGCAAACCCTCCTTTTTATAAGATCAATAAAAACCTATGAAATCTTTAGCTATTTGTTTACTGTTTACAAAATAATAATCTGTTTATATGTTTTTTCCATCCTACCAGCTAGTTGTAGAAAGGAATTCTTGCCAACCAAATAGTGTTTGTGAAATACTACAAATATTTGGTATTAATGTTGCTGTTAATGGGTGGCAGTTCATCTACTGATTAGAGCAGGGGACTGGAATCCAGCACACCTGGCTTCTGTTCTCAACTCTGCCACTGATTCAGTGTGTGAATTTGGGAAATACGTTCTTTATACCTCAATTTCCTCATCTTTAAAACTAGGCTAATGATTCTTACTTATTTCACAGATGTGCTGTGATATTTAATATTTACAAAGGACTTTGAGCTCCTCATCTGAATGGGTGCTATATAATCACAAAGTATTATTATTTAGAAATGAAGTTTCCATTTGGGGTGGTTGTTGGTGATCTGTAGAAACAGGGCCAGTTTTCAGCAGAGTGGGCAAGCAACGTGGTCACCTATGCACCAACTTTCAGGGGGCATCACACAGCAATGCCGGCTGCTCAGCTTTTGGATTTTTGTTTGTTTGTTTATTTTCGTGTGCAAGGCCACTCCAGGGTAGCGTCAGCCCTGTCTAGAAAACTTTCTGATTTATTCTTCCCCAAATAATTCCATTATCAAACTTGAAATATAATTAAACATACTTTTGTTTAATTTGGTCTTTTAAATATCCGGGTGTATGTACAGCAATCAAGTTTTAACTTCCTATATAAAACATTAAGAAGTAATAATTGATGTAAATAACACAAATATTGAAATTATGAGGAAAATAGTTTAACTACTGATATTATTGGCTTATAACATTTGGATAATGCGAATATATGTATATATTCTAGCTCTTGCTTGAAAAATTAAAAGTACGATTATATTTGGCCTCAGCTCCTTGCAATTAAATAGGATTTGTTTAGAAATATTCATTAGAGAGCTTCATTTTGATTCTCATTACTCTGGCAGAGTTTGCATTGATTCCAGTGCAAGCTATAGTCCCTTAAATGGCAGTTGCAAGGAGAGTACTCATGCCTCAGCACAAGGAAATGTTACTGGTAGGAGAAAAAGTACAGAAGCTATAGGTATATGTGTTTTTTAAAATGGGCAAGAATAAACCCAATAAATCTTTCCATATCAGAATTCTGGGGACATTCTAAATCACAATGGAAATGGCTTGTGTAACTGGAAATATTTCACTGCAGTTCAGCTGTTATTTTATTTACAGTCCTTCAATATATTGTTTGATATTTTGAAATTAGATAAAAGTGATTGTATAGAAACAAAATAAAGTTTAAATAGACAAATTAAGTGGCTTTTTCAGTTACTTTCAAGCAGGTATAATAAATTGCAACACATCTTTCTACAATATCTTATGTTCAAGAGGAAACCTCTGCCTTCCTATACCTACTCAAGCTCACAAACAACCAAGATGTATTATAGAAACAGAGAACTATATACACAGCTATTAAGAATTATCCATATGAAAAGTTGGAATACATGCTTTGGAAATAATCTATCTACAAAATATATCTTGTTTTGTAAAATGTGAAAAGGATTTGGAAATAGATTAAAATTAGAGGGGAAAACAAAGATATATCAGAAATTCCACTATGTATTTCTGTGCTATCTGCCAATATCTTATTAAAATATTTAAAGATACAGCTTGTTTATCTTCTTCATTGCCCCTTGCTCATTGCTCACTGCTGCCACCATGTGTTATCACTAATTCCTTCTGAAATAAGAATACCCCTTGAACAGGTAGATACTGAATTTGGTAATGGAGGCCTGCCTGGAAATAGGCATGATGCCACACAGAAAAAAATGTAATGTTACAAGCAGGAGGCAAGTCTTCCTTAAGAAAAAGTGGGCACTATTGGGAAGGATATGATGACCTTCAGAAGCACCAATATGGCTAAACAGCAGCCCTTGCAGCATTCTGTGTTGCAAGCCTATGTTGTCTGCTGGCATACAGCCAAAACACAAATAAAATCTGCTCTTCTTCTATGCATGCAAGGGTCATGAATGTTAGTGGAACTTATGCACATGCATTAAGAGTTGTTAGTTTAGAACATTTCATATATACGCATATATATGCAAACACAAATATCCTCCGTCTCCTTCACTTTATAATAACGGAGTGACTAGGACATTTGACCTTCTTGAGCTAGTGCACGACCCAGAAGTTTCAAAGCCTCTTAAGGGCCTAAGTGGCCAGATAGATACCAAATAATGGATAATTATGGAATAGACTGCCCATAGGAGAAGTTTTCTCCTAACTTCAGGCAGTTAGAGGTTGGCTCATTCACCAAAGTATGAAGGTCTAATACACCTCTACCCCGATATAACGCGTCCCGAGATAACATGAATTGGGATATAACTCGGTAAAGCAGCACTCCGGGGAGGGTGGGGGTGGAGCGGGGCTGCGCACTCCGGCGGATCAAAGCAAGTTCGATATAACGCAGTTTCACCTATAACGCAGTAAGCTTTTTTGGCTCCTGAGGACAGCGTTATATCGGGGTAGATATCTTTTTTATTTTCTGTCCTATCAAATGTAATTGTGGATGTTCTCATTATTCATATAAATGGATATTTTTTTAATCCTAATAACATCCAGGCCTCAATGATAACTTGTGTCAATATGTTCCACATGGCAGTTATGCATTGTGTTAAAAAACTTAGTGTACTCAGGACATACTAGGATGAGATGGCAATTTATTATACTGTACAAGCTAAACTTCCTTAGTACTTCTTTGCTAAATTTACAGTTATTTAAAGAACTCTTTTAAGATGAGATTAAGTGACAATTTGTTGCTGGTTAATCATAATTAAGTTTATAGGAAATAGTTTCAATTAATATTTGAGCTCAAGTTTGTGTAGCCCCAATACAGTAAAGCACTTGAAATATATGCTTAACTAAGGCCTCCATTTAGCAAGACACTTAAGCACATACCTAACTTTAAGCCCTCAGTGTTGCCAACTCCCACAATATTTGGTGTTTTACTTTTTGCCCCAGCTTCTGGGGACAAGTGATTCCATGACAATCTCAGCTTTTGTTGTAAAGAAAGTAAGTTTCTAGCCTTCATGTTTGCAGAGAAAAGTTTGAAAATGTGAACCCTAAAGGCTCAAAAACCAGAAGGCAAAGAAATAGAATTGAAAACATTTTAAATCTAATGGTTATTAAGCCAATCTTCTGATTTTTTAATGTTTGAGGTTGGTAGTCCAGTTGAAACCACATGCTTAAAGTCTGATCCTGCTTCCCTTAAAATTTAGCCTAATTAAAGGCTAATGCAGCTCCCATGACAAATTTTCCATTAACTTAAATGCATGATAATTCAGTGTACACTAATCTTTATAGTCAAGTGGTCCTCAAAATGGCTAAGCACTCTCCAAATAGCATTGAAGACATAGTCCCTGCCCCTGAAGAGCACACATCCTAAAATATACTGCAACAAGCTAATTACCTTAGTCTGTAGCTTCAGGAACTTTGTGTAGCTTCCCCCTCCCTATTGTCTCACCTCTAAGGAATTTTCCAAATAAATTCCTGGCATTAAGAAAACCACCACACAGTTGGAGGGAGCACTGCAAAACAGGTCTGGGTGCTCACCTAGCTAATCTGTAATAAACATCCTATTCAATTGTTACCCTGCCTGCCTCCCCACTCCCTTGTTTGTCTCATACACTGGGGATGGGTTGTCTTTTAAACTGTAAATACTTTGAGGCAGGGACTGTCATTTTCTAGATGTCTATAGCACATAGCCCAATTGAGTCCCAGCATGGTTTAGGCTTCTAGTTGCTAATCTACTATAAAATGTTTAATAAAATAAAATAATAAGAAGAACATGGCAGCTGTCATGTTGGCTAACACCTAGAGATTAAATTGTGTACCTTTAGAATTGTAAAACGCATGAGTCTCTATTGGAGCCAGAGAGCCAGGCTCTCACGCGGAAAGCCACATCATTTTGCACACATAGAGAAATGACTGTACAAGGGGTAAAATGGTGGAGAATCAGCCCCCCCAGTTTCTGTGCCATGTTCCAGTTGCTCGTGATTTCCAGTTGTTTACACATAGTGTCCATGGTGGTATTTGTTCTTCGGTGTCAGGGAAAGGGGAAATACATAACGTTCCTGTAACTTGCTTCAGAACTCAGAAATAGGTGCTGGTGCCCTGAATGCCCTATTGTCTGAAAACAATCAGCTTCACCCTGTTGAAGCAGGTGCCACTGCATTCAAAGAGCGAAAGGGAGGAAAAAAGTGTTTTGAAGGATGTGGAGGGATTCCAACCATAGTGTACATGAATTATATTTAACTACTAAAGTGATCCCTATGAACCTCATACAAAGCACAAAAGGGTCTATATCAACTACCTCTGAGACAAATCTAAATAAAATATTGTAAATGAACTAAGTAGTTATTAAACGTGGCCTCTGTTCTTGGCAGCAGCATGGGAAAAGCTAGAAATAATTAAACAAGTGGTTGTTCAAATGACTGCTGACTGAATTTGTTTTCTGCCCCAGAATGTTGCAGCTCATAATTTCACATTTCCATAATAAAAGTAAGACCCAGTTCAGTGTCGTTTCTAAAAATCTACTTATGGTGCTCAGCATTATTCAGTTTGAATAGCTTTTTTCATACATCCTATGTTACTGTTCACACTTTTATATTTCTTATTTAGTTACAGAATTTTCAGCAATTCTCATAAAGCTGTCAAATAAGGATCAGTTTGTTACCAAGGTTTAGGAAAGTTGCAGTGCTAATATACTGTGCTAAGCACATTGTCAGGGCTTAACAAAAAACCCAAACAATACACCTTGCTGCGTCCTGCTCTCTGGTCTCAGTGAGGAGGACTGGAATGCTAACATTGCACAAAGAATAGCCTTTGACTTAGGCCCAGATTTTTAAAAGTATTTAGGCATATAAAAATGCAGCTAGGTGCCTAGTGGGATTTTCAAAAGCCTCTAAGCCCCTAACTCTCATGTAGGCACCTTTGAAAATCCTTTTAAAAATCAGGCCTGAGTCTCATACCATAAACACTGTCAATGTGATCTAATACATCAGAATGAACTTTTTATTTTTCTGTGACAGAAATACTCTGAGGATTTAAAGGTGTGGTGTCTAATTAAAATAATTATAACTGGGATTAATATGTGCTGCTCACCTTTAATATGTACTTTCTCCCCTCATTGTGTGTGTGTAACGCCCATGATTGTTAAGGGTGAATTACATGTGTGCATTGTAAGGAGTGTGAATTCCAATGTGTATACTTTCTTAAAATCTATTACTACTAGGCCAGATCCTGGGCCACCTCTATGGGAAGTCCTGCTCAAAAACTGATAACACAGTCTAGCTCCTTATGAAATATTAAGCACCCAAAATTCCCATTAAGTCTGTGGAAGTTGGTACCTCTCTAGCATGTCTATATTGCAATGGACACAGTGGAACTTGGGTTCAAACTCCATCACTTTGTTGTATGGACACAACTCAGGCCCGGATCCTCAGATTCATGTCCTGAGAGTCCGCCAACACTATCCCAAAATCCTATGGGCCAGTGTTTCTTGTCTTTTCTATCCCAAGACTAGACAATCGACTCCCAGGAAATGATGGCAACCCTCCTGGTTCAAGTATAGCTGCTCCATGTTTAACCCTTCCATTTTATTCTGACTGCTGAAATACAAACAAGGTGAACCATCTCCTGTGTTAGCTATAGCCGCCAATAAGACAAAGTCCTTTGCCAAGTTTGCTGCTACTCTGTCATGGAACCACAGTCAGATTCTGGTAAATCTCTGGTGTGAGGTGAGCAAGACGTTTGACTGCAGTAAGAGTACCAGAAATTACCTTGTATACCAAGAAATAGCAGACAAGTTGGCAGTGTTGGTGTTCAGTGGATTGGTGACCCGTGCAGGTAATGGATTAAGCAGCTCAAGAGCAACTATTGGTAAGCTAGAGATGAGAACTGCACTTCTGGGAATTCCCTGTCATCCTGCGTCTTTTACGAGGACTTTGACTGAGTGCTAGATACTGTGCTGAGCACTGAGTAACCAGCAGTTCACAATAGCCTGATCAGCCAGAATGCTTCTGATCCTGAATCTAATATAGCACTGGAGAGGAGCAAGCAGCTGTCAGATCAGGCTAGCAAACTGACTATGGTGCTCAAAGACCTGAGGAGTCTTTGTCATTGGAGCAGCTGCAGCATGTCCTGGGTCCGTATTCAGAGGAGCTATTTGATGACCTCCTGGAGGAGCAGTCCACCGTAGAACTGGCAGGAGAAACAGAAGAGGCAGAAGTAGCCTTAGAGCCTGGTAAGTTTCTGTCTCTGTTGTTATCAATGTACAAATGGGAGTGATTTCTGGTTTACAACCCAATTCCATTTTTAGTACAAGCCGTGGATAGCAACGTGTACCCCACTGATGGCGGAATGCACACCAATGCCTTGGTGTCTCCCACGCACTCCAACACCACGTGGAATTCAAAATGGTACCTGGAAGCACAAACAGTTAAACAACTATATACAATGAAATTTTTACTAGCTACTCGCACATTCTTATAAAGATTCTTCCAAAGGTTGCAAACTGAAGAAGAAGTAAAAAAGCAACAAAGGTTGCAGGGTCCCATCAACATGCCACTCTTCAGTGCTCCAGAGAACTTCAGCTGTGATAGACCTTCAGAATGGACTGGAAAAACATTTTTGCAACAAATCTCCCTAAAGAAACTGGAGATACTCAGGTATCATCTTTAATTCATGCTATGGGGAAGTTGGCAGAGCATATCTTTAAATCCCTTACCTTTACTGAAAACAGTCACAAAGATGACTGTGAAAGGGTTCTGGCTATGTACGATTTATACTTTATACCTCAGAGGAATATGGTTTATGAAAGAGCATGTTTTCACCAGACAATCCAGGAACCAAGAGAAAATGTTGAATCTTTTTTAAAGAGCTTTGCATGCTTTGTCTGAAAACTGATTTTTGATTACAAAACACCAAGATATCAAAGGCAGGTTGATTATTGGGTCAAAAGACAAGAAACTCTCACAGCAACTACAGTTAAGTCCACCCACAGCTATACGGATGGCAAAGCAGTCTGAACTAGTCGAACAGCAGAACAAGAGTCAGAACAACTTGAAAAACCTGAAATTAGTTTATAAGCTGTAAACAGATACAGCATGAGTACTAAAAGTTATTACCATAAAAGCCCTGAGGCCATTAGGCAGTCCTAGGCAAACAACAAAGCCTTTAGACTAAATATACAATATGTGGAAAAATCCATAGCCCAATAAATGTAGGAGTATAAAGTGCACAAAATATGGACATTCTGCAACTGTTTGTTGAATCAAGGCAGTCAGGAAGTTGATTGATATTACAGACAATCAAGATACATTGAGCAGATGTTTTCAGAGAACTGTCCACAATGACTCTAAGATCTCTTTCTTGAGTGGCACAGCTAATTTAGACTCCCATCATTTTTCATGTATAGTTGAGATTATGTTTTCCAATGTATATTATTTGCACTTATCAACACTGAATTTCATCTGCCATTTTGTTGCCCAGTTTTGTGAAATCCCTTTTTAATTCTTCACAGTCAGCGTTGGGTTGAGTAGTCTTGAGTAAGTTTGTACTGTCTGCAAAATTTTCCACTGTTTACCCCCTTTTCTAGATCATTTATGAATATGTTGAACACTACAGATCCGAACACCACTATTTACCTCTCTCCATTGTGAAAACTGACCATTTATTCCTACCCTTTATTTTCTGTCTTTAAACCAGTTACTGATCCATGAGAGGACCTTCCCCCTTATCCCATGATTGCTTACTTTACAGAAGAACTTTTGGTGTAGAAGCTAGTCAAGGGCTTCTGAAAGTACACTACATCAACTGAATCACCCTTATCCACTTGCTTGTTGACACCCTAAAGAATTCCAATAGACTGGTGAGGCATGATTTCCCTTTACAAAAGCCATTTGATTCTTCCCCAACATATCTCATTCACCTGTGTGTCTGATAATTCTGTTCTTTATGATAGTTTCAACCAATTTGCCTGGTACTGAAGTTAAGGTGATCCTGTGATTGCCAGGATCACCTGTGGAGACTTTTTTTAAAATCGGCATTACATTAGCTATCCACCAGTCATCTAGTACAGAGGTTGATTTAAATGATAGGCTGCATACCAGAATATGTAGTTCTACAATTTTGTTTTTGAGTTCCTTCAGCACATCTGGTCCTGCTGATGTATTACTGTTTAATTTATCAATTTGTTCCAAAATCTCCTCTTTTGACACTTCAATCTGGGACAGTTCCTCAGGATTTGTTACCTAAAAAGAATGGTTCAGGTGTGGGATTCTCCCTCACATCTCTGCAGTGAAGACCAATGCAAAGAATTAATCTAGCTTCTCTGAAATGGCCTTTATTTCCTTGAGTGCCCCTTTAGCATCCTGATTGTCCAGTGTCCCTCCTGATTGTTTGCCAGGCTTCCTTCTTTTGGTGTACTTAAAAGAAAATTTTCTGTTAGTTTTTGTGTCTTTTGCTAGCTGCTCTTCAGATTCATTTCTGGCCTTCCTAATTATACTTAGACATCCTGTACAGGGCCAACAAGCAGCTACAGTACCAAGCCACACAGTCAAGTGGATAAATCCCTTCCAGGGTAGCAAAGAGTTCAACACACTGTCTGCCCTCACCAGGGTCTTCAGTCCCATCTCTGGGCCCCAAAATCCTGCCCTTCACTTGGGCTTCTAAGCGAGCCTTCTCCCCTTCTCAGTGCTTAGGTCCGCACATAGCTCCCTTCCCTGCTCCTCTGGTCCAACCAGGAACTGACCTGCTTAGCCCCTGCAGCTCCTTTTATCTGATCCCACTGGGTTCTGTTTGGCTGCTTCCATGCAGCCTCTCTAGGCAGGCCTGGAGGACCAACTGTCGCTGCTCATTGCTGGAGCGGGCTTTAGTAGTACCACAGGGCCTCCAGCAGGGGGGTCTTCAGGACCAGGTATGCCTTGTCACTCCTTTGTAAAGCGTGATGTCACATGCACTGTAGGGACTCCAGAATTAAGCCCTGAAGGGAGCCCCCATACAACAAACACTGCCACCGCTCCTCCATGTTGCTGGCTCCAGTTACTAGGAGCGTGCAGACCCAAAGGACGGCTCAGCAGGATGTGTTGATGAGCTGGCACAATTTCTGGTAAAGTGCCATGGGACGGACAGTCAGGTTTCCACAAAATTCACCATAAAGGGCTAGGGTGGTGGCTACAGCTGGGGAGGGCACTAGGAATCCCGCAATAGGCCAAATTGACTCAGATCTGTGTATTGCAATGTGGATGTGTGAGCACGGGTGTGAGACCCAGGTCCAGCAATTGTCAACCCAGGGTGACTATCTAGGGTGGACACTCAAGCATGTGCCTACAAATATAGAGAACTGCAGGCTCAAGTCCCACAGACCCATGCTTACATTGCAAGGTAGACATACCCTCGAATGCTATTGGAGCAACTCCAAAATCTTTCAGTTTAAGTAGCATTATCTGGAGAGATGATGGTTGCAGGTGGCTTCTACTTAAGAGAAAATAGATCATACAAGAAAAGTTTCTTATTTATCATCATTTTTATGTAGTTGTTCACCTGTGACAACTTCACTCCATTTACTGTTATCAGACCATGTACTATGGATTATGTATTATCCATAAGCTGTATTTCACAGTGCAGAAAGCCCTTTTTATAATTGTTTCTACCACAACATTAACCTTATAATCAGTAGCACTTACACGCATGGAATAGATGGACTGATTTGCATAGCTGTCCTCTAAGGAGTTTGTTTCTGAGGCAGAAAATTAAAAGTGGTCTGATAAGAAAATTCATTAGTTATCACATTATTAGCTATTGGAGGAAGACATCTGCTTTATTTTAATGTCTCTAAGTTTAGAACTTAGCTGTTCTGCAGTAGCTTCATATTTGTGGTTTTCTGTAGTCATTGTCAATGTAGCTTATGCCAAAAATGTAGGTTTTATTAAGATGGTTCAGTGAAGCTTGGGCTGATCAGTCACATCGGGCTGGTTAAACTTATGCTGGGGGCCATATTGGCTCCTGGATTGGTCCAGAATCCTGGAAGTGTAAAGGTGAAAGAAAGCCACATTTTCCCCTGCCCTGGGCTATGCATCTGATGAGGCATAGGCATAGCGCAGTGTCTGGCCTAACTTTTCTAAGTCCTCTTTCTCTGAGTTTGGCTACCATCTATCCCTCAGCACTTCCATCTACCCACTGTTAAGGTTTTGGATTCACCAGCTCCTGTCAGCTTCAGAGATAAGAATTTCTGTTTAGTCAGCTCCATATCTCAGAGGAACCTCTGTCTCTACAGCAATTTGTGAAGCTCAGCCTTTTCAGCAGCCTCTTTTGCAGCCACTTACCCTGACACAAGAATGCTGTATAGAAGCTGAGAACTTTTCCTTTCCTCTCATCTTTCCATAAGAGCTTCTACCTTCAGGAAAGACATTAGTTTAAAAGAAAACCAAGAACAGCTGATGCACTATCAAATCTCTTAGAATCCTGTCATTTTGTTGTTACTGCATTTCATGGTTGTTTTTCATCTTATCCTCTTTTAGAAGGCTTAGTTTAGAATGATTGTGTGTATCTAGTTTGTGTGTGTGTGTGTGTGTATGTGCGTGTGTGTGTGTGTTTGACAGCGTATTTCTAGTATTCTCATCTTTAATCTCCAGCTAATTCAGTCATATCACTGTAATGCAAGGAAAGGTTACACGTTCCAAGTACCAGGCTAAGATATCAAAAGTCATTCACCTATAGGTATTGTAAGGGGAACATGAAACCATCCACCAATATTTTAAAAGTCTAAACACTTAGGACAAAGGAGTATAATTTCGGTGTAATGGACTGAAATTAAGAAGGGGAAATTTAGGCTGAAGATCAGGAAAAATTCTGTGAGATCTACTAGACTGTGTCATAGTCTCCAGAAGGAAGTAATAGAAGCCTGCTCACTTTTGACTTTTATAACTAGATCGGTAATGTACTAGATAGTATGCATTATTATTATGTATATGGCTCTAGTGCCTAAAGGCCCAGCATTGTGTTGGATGCTGTACAAATACCTAGACAGAGACACTCCCTGCTCGGAGGAGCTTATCATCTAAACAGACAAGGGTGGAGGGGAAAACCCTAGCTCATACATCCCATTAATGGGAGAACTGGTATTAGAAACTTAGTTTCTTGACTCCCTCTTCACTAGACCACACTGCTCCCCCAGAAGCAATAATCCTGCATTAACTAGATGACCTAAGAGAGTTAGTTTCTATGATACAGTGTAGTATTACAATTTCATATATTCAAAGTAACCCTCATTTAATTTCTATGAGACTTAAATATCTTTGCTTGGATGCAATGTGTGTTATATTAATTGGAGATCTCAATAATTAGATTCTTGTGGCTAACCACAGTTTCATCCATTTAGTGAAAAATCAAAGCAAAAGATGATGAAAAAGAAAGGACAATTCAAGCTATTATTTTTTATTTCTTATTACCCTAGCATCATTCCTTCCACTCTTTCTGTTTTAGATTAAGGGACTTGACTTCCTAAGCCAATCCTCCTGCTAAAGTAATGCTCTAATTTTAAGCTTATCACACAGCAACAAGACATATTCTTTGTGTGAGATTGCAGTATGGCTCTAAGACAGCTACTGCATGTTGTGTGTTAGGATTCAGAAATAATTCAGAAACAATATTCTAAATCTTTTTCTAATTAATTTTCTATATTTTTATAAGGGATTTTGTTCCAAGAAAACTCAGAACAATAAAATACATGTCCTCACAGTGTGCTACAAAGTGCTTATTATTTTGCTATTCTAATATACTCTTACTGTCTTTGCAAACAGATGCTCCAAATACTGTTCTTAATTAAATACTAAGGGCTAGATTTGCATGAGAGTCTATGCCAGCAGAAGACAGTGTAAATCTTGGCACAGGATTCCACCAAAGGAATCACTGTGGACATACAAGATGCTTTCAACCTTTCCTCTGTTGTAGGATCTGCAAGCAGCCAAGCCACCTCCTCAAAATGCGCATACTAGCTGGGGATGGGATTTGGCCAATTAGGGGATGCACTGATGCAGAGCATTCTCATGGAGCCTTTGCTGGCAGAGATCATGGAGCACTCAGCAGAAATGAAAGCTATCCACTGCTTGAACCCCTAGAGAAGGGGGTGGATACACTGCTTGCATTCCTCTGGGAGTGAATCTTTTCCGGGGTGCTGCAGTCCTTAATGAGAGGGGGAGGTGCAAACAGCATCTCCTGCACCAGCCAGGGTGAATCTGACCCAGGGTCATCAAGAGAGCAGTAGGACCAGATCCTCTTCAATGGAGCTGTGCAAATTATACCAGCTAATGCTTGGCCCTTAAGGTATCAAGTCCTTGTAGAAAAGTTTTCTAAAAGACTAATTTTATTTTATTAATAGTAATAAAAATAAAATACACTAGAAATTGTGCTTCTCTGACTTTAGCCACAGCCAAAGAATATTAAATTGACTTCGTTTTGTTGATTTACTGTTTGTCGATATGCCTGTACGTGGCTTGAAGCTTGTGACTATCACATGAAATGATGATTTTTTCAGTGGAGGTTTGTGTGCTTACACAGTCATTAATTTATTAATTATTATTATTGGACTAGCACCCTAGCATGATCAGGGTCCTATTGTGCTGGTTGAAGACACCTTCAAAGACTTGGGCTCTGCCCCAAGGGTCTTACAATCTAAAATGGCTAGTCAGATATAAAGCATAAAGTAAGTGCCCACTATCTGCTTCTGCTCCTCAGCATAGTCATGGTTAATTGGCTTATTTCATATAAGTCCTGAGGAGGTATTTGCATGAGGAAAGGGTAGTGGCCAAACACATCCATTCAGGGAGAGCGTTCCACGCATAAGGGCACAATGGAAGAAGTCATGGAGAAACTGACAGACAAAGGGATGAGGTTGGAAGCATTGGCAGAATGGAGATGGGGAGCAACATGATGAGACAAGAGTGGGCAAGCAGAGGACAGAGTTGTGAAGTGCCTTTAACATGAGGACGAGAAGCTTGAACTTGATGAAGGGTGGAGAGAGCCAGTGGAGGGATTCAAAGTAGGATGAAGGACATGGTTAGAGCAACAGGTAAGGAAGGTGATGTTAGCAGATGCTTTTTATTCACTGAAAGACTGATGTGAGTGTTAAGGAGGCCAAAGAGGAGGATAGTATAGTAATGTTGCCCCTTTGCCAACGTAACAAAATTTGGGGCCTTGCAGGTTATTTCCCCCAATGGAACAGAAATCAGGGATGCAAAGTCTTATTGCAATTTGTTTATTTATACAACGTGCTCAAATCCCATTTCCTTGAACAACGATAGTCACAAATGGCACGCAGGCAACTCCTTCTTGGAGAAACTTCAGGCAAGGCACCTCTGTCCTGTCCTCAGAAATAGCTGTCTTGTGTCTCTGTCTCTCTCCAAGGTCTTCCACAAGTCTTAACAATTTAACATTAACATCAAAGACCCCTAATGGGCAAGTCATGACAATAGTCAAGATGGGAGATGGTGAGGGCCTGGATGACAGTCTTGGCTGTATAGATTGAAAGCAATGGATGCACCTTACAAATGGTTATGAAAGAAGCAGCAGCAGGATTTGGACACAGCCTGGATGTGCTGAGAAAGTGATAGGAAGGATTCAGAGATGCCCCAAAATTTCGGGTCTGAGTAACAGGGACAGTAGTGGTGTTAACAACAGTGACAGAGGATGTAAGAAGTGGAAAGGGTTTAAAAAGTAGCTTCTGATTTTGTGTGACTCGGTTTCTGGGTGCTCTACTTGAGGCATCTAGATTTTCAGGGATACTGAGCACCCACAGCTCCAACTGAAAATTAGAGTTAATACATGTACCCAAAATACAATGTTAATGGGTTTTACAATTACTGTCCTGTATTTATGCAACATCCATAAGCCAATATACTTCCATGATAGATATAAATACAAGAAATCTATTTAATTAACAGATGGATTTGTGTGTGTTAGCATGATGGAAATAAGTATTCTGTTCAACATTAATTGAATGAAACACGATGGCAATGAAATGATTCCTTTGTTGGGAAGATCAGCCAAAGCATTTTGTAACAGCTTGACAGCCAGACTTGCACATATTTGCGGGCCTAATTAATACACTTATGCTTACAAGAAGGAGGGAGCCTGCACCATAATGCAGAGATGGAAAGATGCAAGGACCTACTGATTAGCTTTAAACATGCTGAAGTGCCATTAGGAAAGATGCTTTACCAGAGGACTATAAGCTTCAGAATGCAAATTTCTGTTATGCTTAACTGAATGCATAGGAGGAGGGGGCAGAGAACAGACCATATGAACCGTATTCACTATCTAGGTATCATATCTTTAAGTATTCAAATGATGGCCAAAGAGGATAGTCATTCTAAAATATAACAATTCTAGATCTCCCAGTTACACAAACCCAGCAGGGGCAGTATGAGGATGGAGTTTGGAGATATATAGTGTTAAACATGACGATGACAAAAACCTTACCCCAAGCAAAGTTTTGACCCCCAAAAGGGTGAAATGCCAGAGACTCCATGAAGTCCTCTAGGGACTTCACTACTGCTACTGATCTTACCCGCAAGGCACTCAGATACTACTGTGAAGGACAGCAGTATAAAACTGTAAAATAGATAGATTCGGAGTCCCTATTTGAAATGAACTACTTTTTAGGAGCACTATTCTTGTAAAATGATTTCACATCCTATTCAGTGGGCTGTTATTTATCTAGCACCATAACTATGCATGGTGCTTAATAGACAAGCAACAAGGACAACTCCCTCCCATCTCAAAATCTCAATTTAGATACAATATAACATGGGCTGGCAGAAAAAACAGTGGGGAGAATGTGGAAAGATGAGAGTTACAACAATGAGAGATTCTGAGAGATGTTTATTGTTATGTCCAATCTGTTAGCTCCATTTTTTAAAATGTACTCTATTAAAATACGGAACAGCAGCCAGAATGAAGGGCAGAGTGGAGGTCCGCATTGGCAAGATGATTGAAAGGAGGTGTCATGAGAGTTGGGAAGGAGCAGCGGGAGCTGTGTGCTACACAGGATCAGGGTAGGTATTCCAGACATCAGGACAGCAGAAGAAAAAGCATAGCATAGCTTGTGGAAGAGATGAAGGGAACATCAAGTCCAGGTGAACTGGCAAGGGCGTAGAAGGAAGGCATAGTATGCTATAGAGTATAATCGAAAGAAAATGGCTGAGCCAGAAAGGAATGTACTTTAAGGAAATGTTAGTGAATATTTCATCATGTTGACTCGTTGTGTAGTCTCAAAATCTTCATAGACAGTGGCTATAATTGACTCAGACTTTGGACAGAGAGGGGCAACTCCTCACACAGCAGAGAGACACATGATCCAAGAAAAGGCAGCTTTCAGCTGTGCTCTGCAAGGTAACATGCATTGTCCTGTTGCTATATATCTCATGTGTTAGCTCAAAGGGCCATTTCACGGTCAGCCTAGTAATTAGTATTTTATAGAGCATTGCCCTTCCTGTATGAGTAGTGCCCTAGTTTGGCTGCATAGAGTGTATAGGGTGGTGGTATCAATACACTCAGGCAAACTCATTCAGCTCCAGTAAGAGCTGATCTCCTGAGTGCTGAAAGGCTGTCAGCACATGCTTAATATGAAAAGTAACACAAAACAGACTAGGGACTAACTTTAATTGAGTCTCGGGATCTAGCAGTAATTGCCAATACCCTTTGGGCAAGTTAATGGTAGCTAGGTACTGAGACTCATTCGCTCGACTAAAGTCTGTCCAAAATTTCATCTTTTCCTAGGCATGGGGTAAGCCTCAGATACTGTTAAGGTGTTAAGCCTCTGATAGTTTGTACGGAGGCCAATAGACCCATCTATCTTGGGAGTTAGAACAATGTGTTATCCCCAAGGGCTGTGATAGGGTCTATTTACATTCGGGGCCAGTGTATCTCCTTTTCCAGGTTTTGAAATTGCAGTCCCAATGGACTGGGAGGTGAGGAGATTTCAGAGTCCTGATATTAACCTTGTGAACAGCGGGTGTGCTCAAGTCTGACTTTAAACATTTTGCAATTAAAAGGTTAAGTCTAGTTGATGATCATGAGCTGGGCTCTCTGCTAATACACAAAGCCATCCAAGGCACTGCGGGTGCAGTGTGGGCACAAGGAGTTAAAGGACCTTGCGACTATTCTCATTGCTTAAAGCACCCACTTAAGTGCTTTGCTGGATCAAGGCATTAGGGCTAGTTTCTGCCACCTTTACTCATATTGAGCAGCACCTTATTCCATGTACAGCCCTGTTAGTTTGGACAGTGGAAACTTTACTCACCCTGCTGTGGTTAATCAGCTGATAGGCTGTTGAACAGGACATTCCCCCATCTACACTGACTGCAGAGTTGTGGTCAGCATCATGCTGGTTAATGAATTCCTCAAAATTGTGCTCTAACTTTACACAATTTTCTAGTGAAGACAAGTCCTTAGGGCAGAAAGTCCGGGGATACAAGAACGTGTGCAGAGGAGGTGGTGATGGTGGTGGAGGTGGCGGGGAGTCTGAGCTTCAGCTGGTGGCTAAGCAATGGCTGCTCTTTGTCAGCCCTGAATGATGACATTTCTTTTACTTTGTGTTTGATCATGGTTTAAAATAGAATACAACCATAGAAGAGGCTTAGTTTTGTCAGTTCTGCTCCTTTTTTATCTTCCAAGTAGGGTGACCAGATGTCTTGATAAAATTGGGATTGTCCCGATTTTTAGGTGTTTGTCCCGATATTTCACTCCACCAGCAGTTTTTTCACACCGCCCCCCCGTGTCCCGATATTTTCTTCCTCTCATCTGGTCACCCTACTTCCAAGGCTACTTTGCCAGTTGGAAGACCCCCTCCCCCGCCTCAGCTTCTCAGACCACATTACGGCCAAGTTATCCAAATGTCACAGCATCTTCTCCAAATGGCAGGAGAAGTCTATAGCCATAGTCTCACCTGATACATAATGAACCTATGTAACACGTTTCCATTTTGTAATTATTACAAATGTAACCCTTCTGCCCCTCTAAGTTGGCAGCAACAAGGGCCGGGTTCAGTATCTAGGGGTTCCGTTTTAATAACGCAATGCAAAACTGGCTCGAGCCCCCACCCAGTGACCTGGGACAATTACATACCACCCCCCTGGGCGCCTCTAGGAGGCAACACTTCCCCTCTCGCAAGCACGGAGTCTGAGTGTAGCAAAAGCCTTTTAATAAAGGAGGGAAACAATGCGGCATTATGTTGGGGAAACACCACAAACAGGATTCATAGCACAAACCATGAGCAAAAGACCCACTTCCAAGTAAGTTTGGCAGTATCCTTTTCCCCTCAGAGTCTTAAGTCTAACAACCCCAAAGTCTCTGTCCCTGGTCAGTGCTGCCCCAGAGTTCAAAAGTTTATCTGCAGAGTTTTACCCCCCAAGCCTGGGCGGAAATGGGGGGGGGAGCACACGGGGTGTTAAGAGGCACCTTACGTGGTCCGAGGCCGACTGCCCCACCTCTCCGTGGAGTTCTGCTGCAGCCTTTACCATGAATGGTTCCGCTCTACCAGCTACGCCGCGCCGCTCCTCCAGCCATCCCCGCAAACTGCTCTGCTCTGCTCCCCGTTCCGTGGGCTGCTCCAACCATCCCACAAACTGCTCAGCTCTGCCAGCCACTCCACTCCACCAGCCGTCCCATGAACTGCTCCAGCTGCCCTCACAAACAGCTCCGCTCTGCTCCGCTCACTGTTCCATGGGCCGCTCCAACCGTCCCACAAACTGCTCGGCTCTGCCAGCTCCTTAGCAATATTTCTTCAGGCTCCCCCACTAGTTAACACAGTACTCAGTGATCTCAGCTCAGCAATTTTAGCTCTTTTAGTGATTTCAGCTTTTAGTAGGGGAGCCCCAGTGCTGGTGCACCATTGGCCCAAAGTGAATTCAGCTCAGCAACTTCTAGCTAGACTCCTAATGGAAGCAAACTTAGCTCTTCAACAGTGGAGAGAGGGAGATAGTGCAATTGGTGTTCCAGGCCCTCAAAGAGGGGCCCATACCATCAGGTACACATACCTATCCCCAACCTCTCTCAATTCACTGGGTTGTGGAACACATGTCCCTTGTCTAGCAAGTGCTACTTAGGTAATGGTGAGACCCTCTGTCATAAAACAGTTTCATTGTCCTTGATTCACATAATCAGGGTAACAACACTTTATTCCTCCTGCCCAAATAAAAGAGAAACTGGGGATCTCACAGCAGCCAAAGTGACCATTTTGGGCTGCCGTGGGCTCATGCTACGCGGAGTGGGTGTGCCTATGCAAACAAGATCAGCCCCTGGAGTTCTTTTCCAAACTCGCCATAATTCACCACCAGATGTCAGGGTAGAGCTCATCCTGACTCTGCTTACACAAAAAAGGAAGTTATGTGCCGAATACCTGATGGCATCACAGGGCCAAAAGTTTGTATTTTGTTTGCTTTCGTTTTTCCTGTTATCAAGCAAGCTTTGATACTTCTAAAGTCAGAGTCAGCAAGCTACATTGAAGGTGAGGAGAAATTTTACCATGCCATAAACTAGACGGATCCAACTGAAAACTGGGAATAATATTGAATGGGAACTTTAAGTTACTTTGTGCAATACAAGTTTGATCCATTCATTCCTAATCCTGTTATCCTCATAAAAGCAAAGAATGTCATTTTCTCCTATCTGTTTCCTTTGAGGGCCATTCCGTTCAGATTTCTGTGTCACAGATGCAATTAAGGGTGCCAACTTTTTCATGTATACTAAGCAACTGAAGAGTCATAATTGATTAAAATGGGTTTTAATTGTTCGTTTCAATAAAAACACATTTTAAGTTCTACACTATATTTATTGGCACTAAACTAATTGACAAAAGCACTAATCAACAGTGATTATTACTAGCTGAATCACAATTCTCTGAGCTATTATTGTCAAGAAAAATATTTTCCTGGAAGCTGTCAAAAAATATCATTCCCATTCTTAGTCTAGCCTCTTAGTCATTCAGGTGAAAAAAGGTCCCACTGGTTCTAGAGAATGGTAAGTGGACAACTAGTATAGCCTGGCCAACCCTTACTCTCTCATCCCAGATTCATTGGCATTAATGTGCCCAGCTCTGTGTAGCGAGTTCTATATAGATACTGCTTTTGACTGCATATCACTACTTCCCCACCCATATGTCATTTATTGTTTTGAAATATCTTCTGCTTGGTGCCCAGAAGTAAAATCACAGAGGTTTATAGGGGGGAGGGATAGCTCAGTGGTTTGAGCATTGGCCTGCTAAACCCAGGGTTGTGAGTTCAATCTTTGATCAATGACCTTGAGGTCATCCAGCCCCCTGCCTTCACTAGCAGGACCAAGTACTGATTTTTGCCCCAGATTCCTAAGTGGCCCCCTCAAAGATTGACTGGGGTCCCTTCCAGTTCTATGAGATAGGTATATCTCCATATATTATATTAGTGCTCCATTCCTAGCACGCATTCTCTCTCTCTCTCTCACACACACACACACACACACACTCTTAATTGACTTGAAGCTTCAGCTTGATAGTTTTTTCATATAATGAATTCCACCAACTAACCAATGGTGTACTTTACTGTAATTGTCAGGACTGATCTGAATTCTAATTTGGAATAAGTCAGCATAATTGTAGTAATTTTATCATCATTCACATTATATGCATAATGTGCTATAAGGCAGTAGTTCTCAACCAGGGGTCTGGGGCCCTCTGGGGGGCCATGAGCAGGTTTCAAGGGTCCTCCAAGTATGGCCAGCATTAGACTCTCTGGGGCCCAGGGCAGAAAGCCAAAGCCCCACTGCATGGGGCTGAAGCCTGGGGCTCTGACCCCCACACCCGGAGCTGCAGCTGAAGCCTGAGCAATTTAGCTTCACAGGGGCCCCTATGGCGTGGGGCCCCAGGCAATTGTCGTGCTTGCTACCCCCTAACGCCAGCCCTGAATTTTATATGCAGAAAACCAGTTGTTGTGGCACAGGTGGGCCGTGGAGTTTTTATAGCATGTTCGGCGTGGAGGGGGGAGGGGGAGGCTCTGAAAGAAAAGGGTTGAGAACCCCTGCTATAAGGCACTTAAAGAGTTAACATTGAATGTCTCATTACACCTGGCAATAGTGCTGACTGTCACTTCAAGGTTATCAATTTCAAGGTGTCTACCCTGTGTAATAATTGCAAATATATCTCTCTCCTTCCTGTGCAACAACATGACAGATAACTATTCATTACATTTCCTCATAAAGGATCATCTTGCCTTCATCACATAAGCTTTCAGCCTCTTATGACAGTTCAGGTCTTAACAAGAGAATGAAATGACACTGCCAAATGATTAATTCAAAGATGAACTCAGAGGAGTTTAGGGACATAAATAGAAAATCAACTTATCAACAGGCTCTGATCTTGTTTCGTTCACCTATCTCAGAGTTTCCCATCAGTTAGACACCCAGCCATGGTATAGTTCTTATACAACAGGAAGCTTGGGAGCACTGGAGAGAATATTGGAACATTGAGAAACATAAAGGACTCTCCTCTGAACTGGCTGAGTAAGACTCCCATAGTGCTCCCAGTTGCCCAATATTATACCAGAAAGGGGAAATTTCTTCCTGACCTCAGCTCATGCACCAGTGGAACATGTGGGCAGGCCATTAATTAGCTGTAACAATGCATATTTTGGTTGGTGCTGGATGGTTTACACAATGTTATTATTGTGTCTCTGACGGCACAGGTGTCCATCTGTCAAATGGATTATGGTAGGGAGAACGTACATGTCAATCTCATCTCTTTCTTTTGATGTGAAGCCAATAAACCATTCACTGTCGATGGTGTGAAGATTTTTACAGCAGCAGAGATCACGTGGTTTATGTCTGTTTCCTAACCCTAGGAAATTCAGAGGAGATTCTAGTGGCTCTCTAGGGCTGAATGTCTTCGCCATATTGATCAGTTCAGCAGCAGATGGAATGGTAAAGCACCCATAATTAAATAATCACACTTACTGAAGGCCACCAGGTATTAACGAATTACAGAGGTTTAACAATAACAGTGTTTTGACAGGTGCTTTCAACAATCTTTTTCTGACAATCCAGCGTTGTTACGTGTAGAAAGGGCAATATTAACCATGGCTGTACTCGATTAAAGTGACTTATTCCAGACACGCAGTATTCATACCCTGGGTGATAATTACCATAATCTCAAGAGGTGTTGGGGGTGGGGAGACTTTCCATTGCTGCTGGGTTAACAGCTTTAGTCACACTATACAGTACTGTGGCATTTTCAGAAATTTACCCATAACTAATCATTTGTGTATAGGGTGATTCACAGCCTTAGCTTCTTCATTCTTTATGGGGAATTCTTGCATCGTGAGGCTTCTCAAAATCCAACAGGACTGGCATTTGAAGCAGGCTGTCATGAACATCAAGTTGAAACTGCTTTTCTTGTGTGAGTGGATGATAAGAGCTTTATGAAGAAGAACAATGGATGCTACTCTGAGCAGATTATCCAAGCCTTGGAGAACATTGCATGTATTTTAATTAAAGTGATACTGTCAAGTAGAAAATCATGGATCAGATCCTTAGCTAATGTAAATTAACACAGCTCCATTGACTTCACTGGAATCAATGGAGCTCTGCCAATTTACAGCAGCTGAGGATCTGACCACATATAGCTAGAAAACATTAACATCCATGTTACTGCTAACACTTCAGATGATTAAAACAAATAATTTTAAGCATTTCACCAGTTTTGCTGTTGATGTACTGTTTGCATTGAACTCATCTGGCACAATGGGGCTGGACACATCAGGTCTTTGTTTACAGTCAGATTCTCTTTGCTCATCCTGGAGTAGCTCCATGCTGTTATAAAAACTGGGTTTTACTAAAATTAAAGAAAGCCACAAAACATTTTCTTAAATGTTTGGGCCTAAACTAAACCGAGGGTGGCATCCCCTTTGTGTTCAAGTCTGTTTTGTGTTCTTTAAAGCAAATAGAGCAGATATTCAAGAAACAACAGCAGTGCTTGCTTTAAGTGTGCATCTCCAGCATTAAATCCCAGCAAATTCTCCCAGCCCATCAACAGCCACAGCACTGCTGTGGTTCTGCTACATATGGGGAGGAAGAGCAGAGACTGCACAGGGGAACTCTGTAGTCCCCTACATGCCACAAAGACAACCTCCACGTTGACTCTCTTTATGGCTACATCTACCCTTGTGCGCTTCCCTGGAGTACTTAGACATGTACTGTTGCACGTGTACCTGTACTCACGTCAACTGTCCACATACGGCGTGCTGGGCACAGGTATACACTACGCACAAGCATTTACCTATATCCACACTACCCCTTTTCAGTATGCAGTGACAGCGCTAGTATTTCAGGTTCAGAATCCCAGAGTCCCGTGTGTCACAGGAGACACTCCGGGAAC
The DNA here is from genome assembly GCF_002925995.2 of Terrapene triunguis. NCBI lineage: Eukaryota > Metazoa > Chordata > Testudines > Emydidae > Terrapene > Terrapene triunguis. The sequence goes on along the minus strand of NW_020664435.1, from coordinate 12,352,130 downwards.
CGCCTTGTTGCGTGTTGCTGATACGGTGCACTGCCTTCACACATTTGGCGACAGCAGCTTGCAGTTCTTTCTCCTTTCTGCCAAACTGCATTGACGAAATGGTGCAAGTCCATGATGATGTGGTTCCACTCCTGCTCCTGCTTGCAGGACAAATGTTCATGTGGTGCAGTACCAGAGACTGGATGGAATGGGACCAGAAGTATTTCAGATGCTTAAAGACGGCAGACCAACAGGACAAATGAAAATTCACTGGGATCCCATGGAACAGATGTGTTGAATGCTGGGATCACAATGGTATGCTCATGGCTGGACCCCACATCTGGTTATGGAGAAGTGACATGGTGTGGTGGGACCACATTATCTTGAAAACTTGAGGTGATGGCCAGTGGCTTCAGAATGAGGAAGCAGACCTTCATGGAGTTGTGTGAGCAGCTTGCACCAAACCTCTCGCATCAGACCACTTATTTTTTTGCAAATCCATACCAGCACAGAAGTGGGTGGCTATTTGTCTATTTGCCAACCAGTTCAGGGTTGGGAAGGTGGTTGTATACCTTTGCCATGCTAGCAGTACTGTAATGGGTGGTTGCCATAACCAAAAATTCCTGAAATGGCAGAGGGATTTCAGAGGGTGGGGTTGCCAAACTGTGCAGGGGCTATTGATGGAACATGCATCCCAATACTTTGGTCACCGAAAGGGACAAGTTGGTACATGAACTGAAAAGATTACTATTCACTCATTCTCCAAGGCTTAGTGGACCAAAGAGGGTCGGCTCCTGAACACCAACACTGGACATAGGCGAAAGGTCCATGACGCTAGGGTGCGGAGATTGTACTGCCGGGGGAAGAAGGACTTTATTCCCCACAGAAATGATGTGATTTTGTATAATGTATCTGTGCTGACATATTTCAGGGGACCTCACCTACCCACTCCTAATGTTGCGCATGAAGCCGTACCCCCAACATCACCAAAGCCAAGAAAAGGGAATTCAGCTACTGCCTGAGTAGCTGCAGAATGATGGGGGAGTGTGCCTTTGCTATCTGAAAGCTCATTGGCTATGCCTGCAGACCCCTGTGGATACCAGTGTAGCTGACACAGTTCACATCATTGTGGTGTGTGGTGCCTTGCACAACGTACGTGAGACTAACGGGGAATACTTCCAGAGCGAGTGGACATAGGACAGATCTGGTTTTCAGAGCCTGTTCAGGCAGCCAGATCGCACCCATGTGCGCACTGCTTTTAGTTCCTGGCAGGCAAGGGACATTAATGAAGCTATTTGCTCACACATTGTGGATCAGCATGGAGCAGAAGGTGACCTGGGACTGTACTGAGGGACACTATTGTGACAGTAGGGTGCTGTTGAAAAAGCTCAATAGAGCATTGCTACATACTTGTGTTGCAACTTATCTCAGTGGGTCTCAATCCCCAGCAGCTGACACTAATGTACTAACCGAAAGCAGAGTATCGGGCGAGGGCCCTCGGTATTAACATCTTTGGCTGTGGTTTTGTGCTGCAGAGAGTGTATATGCACTTTAATGCCATCATTGAGCACTGGTTTAGGTACATGTAAACAGCTCTGCTTGGGGTTGCTTTATGGAGATCACTTAGGCATTGTTGAAGTAATTTAAAACCAGTTCTGTAAGGTTTTGGGAGGGGCTTCACATGTTCCTTCTTCACAGTTTTCTGACCTTTTTCACAGCACTTACCAGCTGCTGTACATTAGTATTCCCATGGTTGCAAGTGGTGACTCTTTGATGGGGAAAGAGGGGTCTTAAATGCACTGTTCAGTGTCAACGATCTTCACTGTTAATTTACTTTTGTTTCCTTTGTCTGAATTGTCACTTAAGTCCTTAACAGAGCTCCTCATCCTGCCCCTCATTGCATCGTGTCATACGATGAGCACAGCAAGGTTGATGAGGGGGTCAGGAATCACTTCGGGATCTGTATTCACAGCCCTGGAGAGCACCCAGTCCAGCTCATTATATCATGTGCAAGTGCTAGGTCCGCCCTGGAATGATTGTTGGAGTTCTTCATTCTCTGGTGCAAAACGCTAAGGTACTTCATACACTCCCAGCACTGGGATAGAGTCCGGTGAATGCCAGCCTCGTCCAGCCACCATGAAATCTCCCAGAACAGGTGAATGTTCCTGCTGTTCCAGGCAAAGTCGTGGAGGATGGTGTACTCTGACCACACAATGATCAGAACCCAGGTGGGCTCCAGAGACCAGGTGGCAGCTCTTGAAAGTTGATCTGTGATTGCCTGTGCTGATCAATAGTGTTCACAGGAGAATTGATGTTAAGTGCTCAGCACAGGTCACTATTACCTATGGCAAGTGAGCATCAGGGACTTTACCACCAGCAAAGGGATCAGTGCATTGTAGGAATAGCCCTGAAGAGCTACTGATGCCTGGGAGCTGGTACACGCCCCTTGCCCATCCATGCTGCACCGTAGAACGGGTATGAGGCCGTGCCACAGCAGAGGTTTGCACATTCCCACATCCCTCATGTGTGCTAACTTTCATGATGTGCACTCTCCTTCAGGACCATGCTTCAGGTCTTCAGATGTGGACAAAGGGGGGTTGTGGCACAACACCACACATGTAACCACGTACAGTCGCAAGTTTAGACGTAACCTATGGGAGCATAAAATGGATTTTGAGGGGCGATCAGGGAAGTAGCAGGGCATTGCCAGTCTATTTACAAACTGCATTAATCCACTCACCAAACATACCACATGGGGCAGAGGTCACAGAAGGTCACCACTGTTTGCCTAAAGTAATGGCTGCTGTCCATCTGTGCAGGGGCCCCCTGCTTCCAGGTTACAGGAAGGATTTTGTACCACTCAATAGACAGGACATTATAACACTAGCTCTCATATTCTCCCTCTCACAGCTTTCTGGTCACTCAAGCCTGACGTAAAACAAAGTTCCACTGAGCTGGAGCCTGCTGTGTCAGGTGATGTTTCAGTCACTTGTTTTCTTGGTGCAGCTCAAACAGGATTTCTCTAGCTCTGACAGATTGTGGCTAAAACCTCCACACAGCTTGTCCTTCAGAAGTCCCCAGATGTCTCAGCTGACACTTCCCTGGCATATACTTCATGGAAAAAATGTAAAAAAGCTGTCACTCATCCGCTTTTAATTTTCCTTGTTACTGTGCTGCCGTAATAGCATCAATCAATATTTAGGAAAATTGTCACTAGCTCCAAATTTCTCTTTGATTGCCAAGACTTGTAGATTTGATACTTAGGGAACTTCCCTGTTTTTGTCTACAGCATTTTGCATAGTTGCTCTCTTCCTTTCATAAGTCATGGCACTCATCTTACTTCTAGACCTTTAAAGGTTGTCTTAGAAAGTACCTTTGCATTCATGAGATTAGATAGAGCCACATGTCAATAAACACGTTTCAAGCATTCCCTTCTGATTTACATTTTCTCTAAAGTGATCTAATCACCTCTGCTGTTCATTTTATTAACTGTTTGAAATTCAACCCTAAGCAGTGGGCCAGCACAGTCTATGCACTACTTACGCCATGAAAATAGGGCTTAGTGGGATTTAAAAGTTGCATATATCTAACCCACTGGCCACTGTGTGTCCTCATCTATGCCTGATCCTCACAGGATGCAAGTCTGTGACTTACGTGATGGCCACCATCTTGACTGACACACCAGGGAATGAACTGGGGAAACCCCAGAGCTAAAAGCACGCGTCTTTACAGCATCAGCTAAGAGCCTGGCTATCAAGGTGAGAGCTGTAATGGACCCATATCCATACCCATAAGGGGGTTCCTTAACACACATCGACTAGTGAGTTACATGTAGGCTTTGTACTGGCTCTCTGCACTGGGGTTTATATTATTTCCCCATAGGTGTATTTTAGGATCTCTTTATTCATTCCTACTAATTCCACAGGGTCAGTTCTTGAAAAGGCCCTTTCACCTTTCAGCCCTCCATTTTTCTAACGGTAGATAAAAGGCATTCTATGAAATTTACTGTGTGGGAGTCATTTGGATGAGACCTTATGAACCAAGATCCCAACTGCCTCTGTGCCCATTAGAGCTCCTTTGGCACTTTTCATAGAAGTAGGGGTTTGCCCTAGTGTCTCTGGCCAAACATTTTGCTCCCTCTTGTGCAGTGCCCCATATAATGGTTAGAGTGTCACCTTTTTAGGGTGGGGACAATCTTTTTGTTCTGTGTTTGTACAGCACCTATCACAATGAGGTCCTGCTCAGTGACTGGGACTCCGAGACACTAGCACAAGACAAATAAGTAATAATAATGGTTGGTTGACACCCTCCACCCCAGAGGTGGCTGCATTTCCGTGCCGCTTTACATGTATAGCTGAAACCTTCATTTGAGATAATTTAGGATTAAATAAATGTGCTAGTAAGCTAAGATTTTATTTATAGCACAAATGGGGTGGAGGGGGGACAGCATTTTGGCATCGAGACAGGAGTCATGGTCTTAGCTATTTCCTGTTTTCTTTGGAAGTTTTCATTGTCTCAGATGCTTTTGGTCTCTGTTCCACTCGTTTAACTTCAGTCTGTGTACAATATCTCCTGACATACAATCAACAGCAAATCCTTTGTGTTACTGTTAATCATGCTGCTGTAGGGCCCCCCACCTCAAGAAGCTGGTGAGATTATCAATCATCATTTTTTTAAGTCTGCCTTGAGGAGTGTCACTTCTTCTATTAGCATTTTGATTTCAAGAGGAACTGTGGGCATGGCAAGCTCCCGGGATGGTTCTTAATTGCGGTATTTAGAAGCAATGTGAGAGTATGGAATATCTGATAGAGCATAATTAATCAGAAAGCTTTTTGGTGATCACTTTGTGCACAAAGAGGGATAAACAAGATAAGGTCCTGATACTGCACACTCTTATACTCATGAACTTTACTCACATGAGTACGCTGAGCCTTTCATAAAAAATACCTCAGCCATCACAGGAGCTCCATTCCAGTCTAGGTCAGCAAGCAACCATACCTTTGCTGTGGTGATCCCTGGGATGTAAAAATCTCTTCTCCTTCACAGCCTCAAATTATCCCTCCTCATCTTTCAGCAGCAGCACCTGAGAACCAGTCTTTTGCAAAGCTGCTTTTTATTATGACCCCTGTCAGCTCTCATATGCAGTAACTCTTCCCTTGTGTCATCCCTATATGCAGCACACCTTCTCTGCATCTCCTACAGGGTTTGAGTTAATGATATGCCTAAGGCCCCAATTCTGCAAACACTTGTGCACATGCTTAACTTTACACACCTGAATCCACTGGATCAAGTATGAACTGAAGTATGTGTAGAAGTGTTCCCAGAATCAGGCACAAAGTGAGCTGATCTACTCTGAGTGCTTGGTGTCCTTCAGAGAAGTTTGTAAAATAAGAAATCCATATCCCTGCTTAACCCAGGAATTAGGAGCCTCTGAAGGTTTATGGGCAACTTTTTTGATTTTAGACCTTTTGATATCTAAATTTTATAAAGTTTTTAAGACGGGAGAATACAGGTGTGTGGGTGTTGAAGGTGTTTGGGAAGCAGATCCAAAACCAGATTTATCACAAAGCAAAGTGGGACTAGGGCTATAGTAATATAATATCAGGAAAATTTACACAGTAATCAACCAGTCCATCTATTTTAATGTTGCATAGAAATATTTGGATCCATGTAACATTATCAAAAGCAAACCACAGAGATGGTGGTATGTGTCAGGTCTACCAACACATTATGTGCTACATGAATATTTTCTTATAAATATCTTTAAAGTGCCTAGCACACTGCTGCAAATAAATTAGTAAAAGTTAATAAATAATTTCTGTTCACAGATCTGTTTGCAGAAAACTAAAGTTTCCAATAAGATGAGGATTTTTAAAAAGTCTATTCTATTAAAGTTTTGTAGATAGGGTATCACAGATTTGAAACTCTCTCATGATGAGTTAAAACTAAGCACTATTTGCCAGAAGTCAAATACGAAAAGATTTCTGCAGGCATAAAAGAATGTATTTGAAAAGTGTGTAAAATGGTCGTACCTTTCTGAATAATTTGGAGTCTGGAATCTGATCCTAATGAAGACATGGGGAATTTTACCATTGATTTCTATAGGGACAGGATCACGTCATTTGAATCTCAATGTATAGCAAATAATGATTTAGAGTCTGAGGCAAAGCCCATTTAAATCAATAGGAATCATTCCAGCCTCAGCTTACTTTGAAACCATTGTTAATCTACCCTGTTCAGATGTTCATTCCTAATAACCTTATAACTTTGATTCTTTAATCCTTGTCTTGTCTGTGTCATTTGATAAAAAAAATGAAGATACAAATTTCAGACTTGATTTCCTAAAGTTAGGCACCTCATTCAATATTTAATCACCTAAATGAGAGGCCTGATTTACATAAGTCCTGAGCCTTTGCAACCCCATCAACTTCAATGGGAGTCGTGTGTACTTGACACCTTTTGAAAATCAGGCTTCTAGTGTTACGTGTATACATATGGGTTTAGGTGCCTACATTTGAAAATTTTGACGTGTGGTGAGTGCACAGTAGCCCTGGTCTTGCAGCCTTTAGTCACATGAGTAAAGTCTCATTAAAGTCAATGGGACTTCACATGCAAGTAAGAGCTGCAGGCTATAGTTGTTCTATTAAATGTTTACTTAATAAAACAGATGAACATAAAAAGGAGATATCTGGATGTCAGATTATTCTTCAAGTTTGTGGAAATAATTGCCAAAGAGCCTGCTTAATTTTTAAACATGAACACACTCCTATTTTTAAATTGTTTCCCTCCTTCCCAGGCACAAGTGTTTGAGCAGCTGCATGTAGTAGCACTGGCTAGTCTATTGTAGTAAATGAGAGCGATTATTGGTAAATATGCCAAAATGTAATTTGTTTCATAGTGCTAGTTCAAACATTTGGATACGTCTGCCCCATTGTCTTGTAGCAAAGAGAGTATTATCTAGAGCAATTACAGTGCCGTTGTTCTTCACTATCTGCCAAAGCGAAGAGACTGACATATACTGTATGGTACAGCCATGCAGTCTGTTCCTTGCAGTACAAACCAGGTCTGGTGCTTTATGAAAGAAAAGAATGTTAACACAGTGTCAACTATGGTGCTATTAAGACACTTTCACATAAGTCTCTGAATTAGTCTGCTCAATTGCTACAAATTCTGAATAACTCTGAGAATTTAATCCATGTATAATTTATTCCCGTTCTTTCCCCTTAGCTAGTTTTGTGATTTTCTTTAATGTTTAAGTACTGCATAATTTTTCTCCATTGTACTCTTCTAGACTTCCCTGTCTTAATTACATTCTTCATAATGCTCCACTATAGAGGAGTAATTATTTCTAATCTTTGCCCTTATTTCCACTAAGTAAAAATCCAGGGGGGGAAAAAGTAATGATTTTCTTGAAGTTTCTGTATACATTCAGATCTGACAAAGTCATCAAAGTAAAATGGCTCCCAGGTCATCTCAGATAAGGAAGACACATGAAACAGCTCTGTTAATTTGTACTATTAGCCTAAATGTAAAAAAGTGAAAAAATAAAATTCACACAAGACTGAAACCCTATCTTTTTTGCTTTCCCTACTTCTGGGACTAGGTGTAGTAGAAAATATGGGGCCAAATTCTGTTCTCATTCACACCAGCTGAATCTCATTGAATTCAATGAGAGCAGAGTTTGCATTATAATATATAAGATAACTCTGTTTGAAGATCCTGAAAGAACATGGCTCAATGCTGTCCGACGTACCCTTTACCTCATCTTTACATTCCTGACTTACCTTATCCATTGTTATCTTGTCCATTGTAAACGGTTCCTGGGGGTTCCCCATTATCTTAGCTAGTACAGACAGTCTGTTTCCAGCCTGCTGATCCATTTATGTCCCAAGAAATGAGACCCATGTCCAGTTACTCATGTCAAGCCAGGCCTACACAGATTAGTTCATCCTTGTGAAGACTACATTCCCCACTTCAATACTGCTGTCCAAGAGAGTGTTAGCTAGAAGGTTACAAAATTTAGACATGCCATATGGCAAAATAATCTCGTACATCTACACTTTTCCATTCATAAATGGCAATCAGTCATGTCAGTCCCATCTCTTTCCCTCCTGAGCTCCTACCTCATTTTCAGCTTACAACTCCACCACACTGCAGCGTGGAGAGGGAAGCAATTTGTCTATGGAACTCCCTGCTTTCACATACTGTGTACATTGGCAAATCCCCCTGCACCTGGCAGAACCTAAAATTCTGAAAATGCATACAGTGGCTGTATAATTGGTATATGTAAAAGTGCTCTTCCATTGTAACACTCAGTTCCCCCTTCTTCAGCCATGGAGGTTTTGAGCTATTCCTGTCTATTGTACCATAACATAGATTATTAGTAGATATGTGTCAGCCTGTAATTTGTTTCACGATGTGAGTTCTGAATGCTTCTGTTCTAGTCTCTGTTGCCTGTGATGATTGGCTGATAGACTGCAGTCCGCCCCAGGGCGTGAGGGCTAAACAGAGACTGGCAGTAGCCATGACTGAGGTGACTTGGGGGTGGGGGTTCCCCTGGGGTGGGGAAACCCAGTAAGACTGTGGGGTACTGCAGGAGGCAGAACCCTGAGATAAGGGCACCAGGGTCCTGAGAGGGACACAGAGGGCCAACGGCAAGTGGATCACTGGCCTGCAGAGGGCGCTCCTGGGTCGAAGAGCTAATTCCCGAGGACGACCAGCAGGAGGCGCTGCATGGGTAAGTCTGCGCTGTGCTACAGGTACAATCTCAGCCCTGTGTCTCCATTGCAGGCTTTCCCACACATCTCCCTAGCAGGAACTCAGATCGCTTAATCGCTGATGACATCAACAGCTAGGGGTTCTTGAATTCCATTTTCATGCAGTTACAAGGCAAGGAACCACATTCAAGTAAGTTATTTCACATAGGGCAGGGCCTGAGCCTGTGAAGGACTGAGATGCAATAAGAGCCCTAAACTTCAATAGGAGCCGAGTTCTCAACACCTCTCAGCACGTGCTCAGTGCCTAACAGGATTGAGCCCATGATTAAATCACTTCCCGAAGGTCACTGAGTGACTCAACAGCAGAGCCAAGAATTTGACCCAGCTCCCTGAATATCAGTCATCTGCCAACCATGAACACAAAACCATGCTTTACTTACAGCCTCTGTTAACATTTGCTTTCCATGTATCTGCCATGTGATTAGAGCCCTTTCATTCACTTCCCCTATTTAAGTTTTGTGTTTCCCTAGAAACACTAAGAGGAAAATTGTCACCCCTCCCCGTAACTGTGAATAGTGAAGAACTTCTGCCCATGTGTCTCCCACCTCTTGCACAGGAGGAGGGCTCAGCCTACCAGTAGTCCTCTCCACCCTTCTGCTAGACTCTGTGGAAAGTGCTCTTGTGGCCATACAAGGGGAGAGAGTGGAGCCTACATACAGCTGAGTTTATAATGATCCTTTCCTTATCTTTTTTTCCACAGACCCCGCAGTGAGGATCTCTCCAAGAAAGGGTCAACAAAGCAGCCATGACCAAGGTGCTGTCCTGATTTAGGGCCAACTCCTCTCTCAAAGGCCAAAACAAGGGAGGGCAAAATCCACAAACTTTCTGTTTCATGATCTGCTTCAGGGGGAACTCCAATAAATTGGTTTAAAATCACACCATTCGTTATAGCAGTGCAACTCTGCATGTAGACAAAGCCTAGAATGATGGCAAAATAGAAAGGAACCTCTAGAATCCAGTTGTGTTATTCCGTAATTTGCCTTAGGGGATGTAGATGGGGAACATGAGACCTTCCTCCCCAACAGAGTGGGAGTAAATACGGAGTGGGAGGTAGGAATTCGAAGATACTGGCTGATCTGTTGTACCCCCTTCTGAACCCAATAAAACCATAATTCCCAAGGTAGAGGTGCCATTACACATACTCTGATTTTTAAATGCAGAGAGATCTTGCCATGTGTTACTAAAAGGACTGATAAGCCAAAACCAAATGGCAGACCAAATTCCATAGACAGTCCCCCTCCCGCACCCGCAAGGAAGCCAAAACAGCTCACCCTGTACACCACTGTTTCATAGGAAGCAGACATACTGCAACATACCCATGGCTGACTCTGATTCTTGCATAGCAGCCCACTCTTGCTAGTTTGAGAACTGATTGCTGAGGACTGTATCAGGATTTTCTCCATGGCAATGCAGACTGCTTCTGCTCAGCCATCTGTCTAAACTATTGCCTTTTAAATTTCACTGTGTTTCTTGTCCTTGGATTTTGCATTCTGGTAAGTTGCATACATGTTCCCATTGCCAGATTTCTCAATGACATAGTTGGTGGTTTTCAGAAAGTTTCCTTGAAACCAAAGAATGTTTTTTTCATACATCATTGTAGCAATAAAGAATATTGTTGGGGTTTTTTTTTAACAAACTAAATCCTGGCAATTTTATTTTAGATTACTTGTGATTAAAAAATGACAAGCTTATTGACGTGCTCTGATTTTTTTTTTTTTTTTTAGTCACCATTCAAGCTGCTAATTCTGCTAACGGATTCTAGAGGGAGGTACAGAATAATAAATAATAATAATTAATAATTCACTTGCATTTCTTATTGCATCTTTCATGTCAAAGGATCCAAGAGTGCATTACAAGCTATGTATGAGAATAATTGAAATGCAGCCACCTCTGGGGATGGGGCAGTATGGAGCAGTTGTTTACAGTTATCAGCAGCAATACACTACAACAGGGGTAGGCAACCTATGACACGTGTGCTGAAGGCGGCACCCGAGCTGATTTTCAGTGGCACTCACACTGCCTGGCTACTGGTCCGGGGGGCTCTGCATTTTAATTTAATTTTAAATGAAGTTTCTTAAACATTTTTAAAACCTTATTTACTTTACATACAACAATAGTTTAGTTATATATTATAGACTTATAGAAAGAGAAACATTAAAATGTATTACTGGCATGCGAAACCTTAAATTAGAGTGAATAAATGAAGACTCGGCACACCACTTCTGAAAGGTTGCCGACCCCTCACTACAACCTAGATAGGGTACAACATTTATCTCAAGTGAAATGCTTTGTGCAGCTTGGACCAGAATCGAGGCAGATGTAGAGTATACAGCGTTACCCACTTATGTGATTTCATCACGGATCACAATATATTTGGTGTTTTTCTTAAAGCCCCAGCTCTTGGATTCATGTGATTATGTGAGAATGTCAGGTTTCATTTTTAAAAATAAGTTTCTAGCACTTATAGTTGTAGAGAAAATGTGAAACATAAAGGCACAAAAAGCCAGAAAGAAAATTAAATTAACCACAACTGTATTTTTAAGCCAATGTAATGATTTTGGGGGGCCTGACTCATGGCTTTTGAAGGCTTGCAGTTGGCAATGTTGAGTATGTGCAGAACAGATATTTAAAATAAAAGCAGGAGCACATTGCATTGCTTGGGACATTATGTATGTATGACTTCCCACATGGAAAACATGCAAGATGCAGCCCCCACAAAAATAGTCTTGGAGCAATACTAGTCCTTCTGGTCTTTTCTACTATCACAAGTAAGCGGATGGATCCATGTAGTCACATCTCCAAGTGAGGGGGGACTGTGATAGCAAGATAGAAAATACTTGAGCACAAAAAGTGGGTAGCTCATTTGCATGCGGTTCATCTCAGGTGACTTCCCAAATTACAGCCATGAAGGAGAGCTTTGTTTTGAACTTACTTATTTAGCACTTGCGCGTTTGAGGCAGGGAAATCTTTCCTTTGACTATATCAAGCTGCTACAGCAATAGAATCTCATACTTTCTAGGCCTTTTGCAACACTGAAAGCCATGGATATGTTCAAATGGATAGTGCCCTAATTCTGTAACTTCTTCCAAACTCTATTTCAAGGGCCTGATTCAGATCTCACATTGGCTGTAGACTTCTGTATCTCCCCTGACTTCACCCTAAATGTAGGCAGGATTTAAAGCGACCCTTGTCCCATGGGCTTAACTCCAAATAGTAATCAAGCATCTTAAATTTTTTTTTACTGCTACTGTAACATAAAGAGAAAACTGTGTGAGCACTGGGGACTCTTTCTCCTTCCTCCATGTTGGTGTCATAGCACGTATGTTTTGTTTTTATTCTGACCAGGTACACAAAGCAAATTGAATGGTGGTGGTTTTTTTTGTTTTTTAACATTAGAAGAATGACATTGCAACAGAGATTGGTTTAAGGACAACAATGCAAATCATTCCAATTAGAATTTTCAAAGCGAAAAACTTCTATATAAACCAGGGTCACAGATAATTAATTGACCAAGAGTCCTGTGGCACCTTATAGACTAACAGACGTATTGGAGCATAAGCCCCACGAAAGCTTATGCTCCAATACATCTGTTAGTCTATAAGGTGCCACAGGACTCTGTCGCTTTTTACAGATCCAGACTAACACGGCTACGCCTCAGATAATTAATTGTTAGGCTTAAAAATTCTGATAGTATCCTTTTATCATCTGTTACTATCAGGAGTTGTAATTCCTCCTCCTTTGTGTAAAATTAGAGGTGTACCAACATAGGAACTTCAAACCAAAATCATCTGAATATTGCAGGGGACGGGGACTGTTGGATTTGAATTTCTGAATTGAAAATTGTTGTTTTTGGCTTTGGGCAGACTCCAAACCAAAAGGCACTCCTTCTTTGGTTCCAATTTGGATGAAGCTGATAGCTTTTAAGAGCAGATTATGAAGTATGGATGCCTTAGCTGGACCTTAGCCATGAAACTGAATCTTTAAAAATTCTTTCCTTCAGCCTATCTCAGCATATTGCACAATTCACTTTTCTAAAGAAACAAATTTCTCATGTTGCCACAAGGCTGTTTGTGTCACACACATTTCTGTCATTTTCCCTGTAGACTATCATTTTTCTATGAAAAAGGTCAAAAAGAAGAGTTACTGAGCATAGGAGATCACTGTTATTTCCCTTTGCATTTGGGTCAGGCTGCCAAGGGCAACAAAGGCATTCAGCTATAGTGAGCTTGCCCTTTTAGAGAACTACTCAAGGAAAGAGGAGGCGATAGTTAAAATAAAAACATTCAGCAAGCTAAGAGGTGAACCTCATAGCTGTGCTGTTTGATAGGATGAACACCAGAGGGGGTCAGCAGAACGGTGTCTGTCCAACTGCACAAAGAAACCATCAGTACAACCAGATTAGACAGCTCGAACACTATCATGCTGAATCTGACTATTAAAATATCTTTTATGTACTGCATTTGTAGAGCACTGGGGTATGCAGCCCCTCAAAACAACAAGCCAAAAATGATCCGAGCCAGAACACACAGATATTGTATCAGACTGACCTGTATCGTATTACAGGAATGCCTAGGAGCCTTAGACATGGACGAAGATCCTATTGTGATGGGATCTGTGCAAACAAAACAAATGCAGAAGAAATAGATTGTTAACATCGTATTCTGTTTATACAGCATTTTTGGTCTGGATAGTGCTTTGCAACGTATATTGGCCAAGTTTGCAAACTGGTCTCTAAAACTTGGACCTGCATATTTTGCACATGAAACTGTTTGCACTTACCAAAGATAGTTGTGTGAAACTCATCTATCCAGTGATATTAAAGACATTTCTATGGTGGATAGATTCAACCCTGCAAGTTTATGCAAGAACGCTGTAATAGACAATTTTAGAAATGAATACATATTGTTTATATTGAGAAATAATTTCTTATGGTGTTTGAACTAGGGTTGCCAGGTGTCCAGTTTTCGACTGGAATGCCTGGTTGAAAAGGGACCCTGGTGGCTCCAGTTAGCATTGCTGACCAGGCCATTAAAAGTCCAGTTGGTGGTGCAGCAGGGCTAAGGCAGACTCCCTGCCTGCCCTGGCTCCCGGAAGTGGTAAGCATTTCCCTCCAACATTTCCCCAGGTGAAGGCGCAGCCACAGATGCTCTGCGCGCTGCCCCCGCCCCAAGTGACAAGCTCCGCAGCTCCCATTGGCCAGGACCCGCGGCCAATGGGAGTTGCAGGGGCAATGCCTGTAGCCGGGGGAAACACGCAGAGCCTCTGTGGCCACGCCTCTACCTAGGAGCCAGAGGGATATGTCACCACTTCTGGGGAGCTGCCCAAGGTAAGTGTCACCCTGAGCCCACATCCCAAACCCCCTCCTGTACCCCTGCCCCAGCCCTGAGACCCTTCCTGCATCCAAACTCTCTCCCAGAGCCCACACCCCACTCTCCCTCCCCCTCCTGAACCCCAACACCCCGCCCCAGCCCTGAGCTCCCTCCCACACTCCAAACTCCTCATCCCCAACCCCACACCAGAGCCTGCACCCCCAGCCAGAGCCCTAATCCCATGGACCCCAACCTCCTGCCCCAGCCCACACTCCAAACCCCTTGGCCCCCACCCCCAGCTCAGAGCCTCACCCCAGAGCCTGCACCCCCAGCCAGAGCCCTCACCCCCTCCTGTACCCCAACCCCCTACCCCATCCTGGTGAAAATGAGCGAGGGTGCAGGAGAGTGAGTGACTGAGGGAGGGGGGATGGAGTGAGCGGCAGGCAGGGCCTCAAAGAAGGGGTGGGGCAGGGCAAGGGTGTTCGGTTTTCTGCAATCAGAAAGTTGGCAACCCTAGTTTGAACATGTTTGTTGTTTTATTTGTATTGTAGGCATATAAGATAATGAGAGCAGGAGCTGCCTCCTTAAAATAGAGAATACGTCCTGGGGGCAGTGTGTGCTGCTGTGTTAGAAAGTCAGCAGATAGCCTGGGAATGGAAGGACTTGGTCTGCAGAAAACTCACAAGGAAAGTTAGAATTCAAAGAACAAGTAAAGGAGTTGGGCTTAACCCCCTCCTGTGAATTAACAGCTGCTTCCCAGCTGATGCCGGGAGGCTAGGTGTCAGGCAATAGCTTGAAGCTCACCCAATCTTCATCAAAGTCAGCAAGTTGCTCAGGAAGGCACCTGCAAAAGTCCTTGGGTCAGGGGAAAGAGCACTGTTTAGATAGGACGGTCTGCACAGTGTAATGAAGGGAGCAGAGAGGCTTGCCTTGACTCCCAAGCAGATAGTCTTTGGAGTTAAGAATTGCAGGGAGTAGATAGAAGACCCTGGGTCAGGGGAGAGGGACATGACTCAGATGCTGAACTTGTGTTAAATAATTTTGTTTTGAAGAAATGAAAGAGAAACCCTGAAGAAAAGGAATTAAAATCTTGTGGCTGGAAAGTGTTCTTTGGTGCTAGTGAGTTAGCCCACTGGTTTACAGTTCTTCTTCATAAGCCAAGTTGTGTCATTGAAGGGGCAGCAAATGTGGAGGTTCCACTGAGATAAATTGTTCTGGGCCTTTTTAAAAGGAGTGTTGATGAACAGGACACAAAATCATAGGGTTAGAAGGGACCACAAGGCTCATCTAGTCTAACCCCTAGCCAAGATTCAGGATTTGTTGTGTCTAAACCATCCATGGCTAACCAGCCTCTTTTAGAAAACCTCCAGTGAAGAAGCTTCCACAACCTTCCTAGGCAGTCTGTTCCATTGTCCTACTGTTCTTACAGTTTTTCTGAGATTTAATCTAAATCTGCTATGCTGAAGTTTGAACCCATTGACTCTTGTTCTGGCCTCTGTGGCAAAACAGAACAACTTTTCTCCATCTTTTTTATGGCAGCCTTTCAAGTATCTGAAGACACTATCATATCCCCCCCCTTAATCTCCTCTTTTCCAAACTAAACATACCCAGTTCCTTCAGCTTTTGCTCATATCGCTTGCATTCCATCCATTTTTGTTGCTCACCTTTGGATCCTTTCCAGTTGCTCTACATCCTTTCTATACATTGGTGACCAAAATTGGACACAATACTCTAACTGAGGCCTAACCAGTGCCAAATAGAGCAGTACTATCACCTTCCATGACTTGCATGCTATGCCTCTGTTCATACAACCTAAAATTGCATTTGCTTTTTTTGCAGCAGAATTGCATTGCTGACTCATGTTGTATTTAAGAACCAGCACAACTCTCAGATGCTTCTCAGCAGTGCTACTGCCAAGCTAGTTATCCCTGATTCTGTATTTGTGCATTTGTTTTTTCTTCCCTAAATGTAGCACCTTACATTTGTCTTTGTTGAATTTCATTTTGTTGTCTATAGCCCAGTTCTCCAATGTATCAAGATCCCTCTGAATTTTAGCTCTATCCTCCAAAGTATTGGCAAACCCCCTTACCTTCATGTCATCTGAAAACTTGATCAGTATGTTCTCTATACCTACATCCAGCACATTAATAAAGATGTTAAACAACATCCCTGTGGAACCCCACTTGAGACCTCCCTCCAATCCAACATCATTCCATTAAACAACCACAAACAAAGAGTAACTATTAAAGAATTATGTATCCACTTAATGGTAGTTCTGTCAAGCCCGCCTTTCTCCAGCTTACTTACCAGAATGTCATGTGGGACTATGTCAAAAGCCTTGCTGAAGTCCCGGTATATTATGTCCACCACATTCCACAAATCAGTTACCAGATCAGTTACCCTTTCAAAGAAGGAAATCAAGCTGGTTTGGCATAGAATAGAAACATAGAACTGGAAGGGACCTCGAGAGGTCCAGTCCCCTGTACTCAAGGCAGGACTAAGTATTATCTAGACCATCCCTGACAGGTGTTTGTCCAACCTGCTCTTAAAAATGCCCAATGATGGAGATTCCACAACCTCCCTAGGTAATTTATTCCAGTGCTTAACCACCCTGACAGTTAGGAAGTTTTTCCTAATATCCAATCTAAACCGCCCTTGCTGCAATTTAAGCCCATTGCTTCTTGTCCTATCCTCACAGGTTAAGAAGAACAATTTTTCTCCCTCCTCCTTGTAATAACCTTTTATGTACTTGAAAACTGTTATGTCCCCTCTCAGTCTTTTCTTCTCCAGACTAAACAAATCAATTTTTTCAATCTTCCCTCATAGGTCATGTTTTCTAGACCTTTAATAATTTTTGTTGCTCTTCTCTGGACTTTCTCCAATTTGTCCACATTTTTCTTGAAATGTGGCGCCCACAACTGGACACAATACTCCAGTTGAGGCCTAATCAGCGTGGAGTAGAGCAGAAGAATTACTTCTCGTGTCTTGCTTACAATACTCCTGCTAATACATCCCAGAATGATGTTTGCTTTTTTTGCAATAGTGTTACACTGTTGACTCATATTTAGCTTGTGATCCAGTATGACCCCCAGATCCCTTTCCGCAGTACTTCTTCCTAGGCAGTCATCTCCTATTTTGTATGTGTGCAACTGATTGTTCCTTTCTAAGTGGAGTATTTTGCATTTGTCCTTATTGAATTTCATCCTATTTACTTCATACCATTTCTCCAGTTTGTCCAGATCATTTTGAATTTTAATCCTATCCTCCAAAGAATTTACAACCCCTCCCAGCTTGGTATCGTCTGCAAACTTCATAAGTGTACTCTCTATGCCACTTTCTAAATCATTGATGAAGATATTGAACAGAACCAGACCCAGAATCGATCCCTGTGGGACCCCACTCATTATTTGTTCTTGATAAATCCATACTGTGTGCTAGTGATTACCTCCCTTCATCCTCCAAGTATTCGCAAATTCAATGTTTTAAACATTGCTGTAGTAGCTTCCCAGGTATTGAAATCAGGCTAACTGGTCTATAGTTCCCTGGCTCCTCCTTTTCCCCCTTTTGTAATGAAGATCTCTGACGTGTTCTTTACTTATCCCAATCTGCATCCCTTCCCCTTTGTCATCTATGGTAACTTTGCTAGTCATCTAGTCACATGTTATTTTTTGTGAGAAGACTGAAGCAAAATAGACATTGAGGAGCTCTGACTTCCTATCACCTTCCGTTACCAGCTCACCTTCTCCACTGAGCAGTGGACTCACGTGATCCTTGACCTTTCTTTATTGTCTGACATATTTGAAGAGACAGAGATTCAAAATGTGATGCTTGAGACTGAAAGCTGTTTATACCCCCTAACAGAGCTTTGTTATAAGCAAAGTTTGTTATACAAGTAGTGTATTTGCAAAAAAAAAAAAAAAAAAAAAAAAACCACGCAGTTCCAGTCAGCCCAAAACTATTCATGAATTCGACAGTTTCAAATAGTTTCAGACAGATGTTTTATGCTCCATTCACAAGATTGGAGGGGAGGGAGGAAGGGGAGGTGGTGTTGACTTTATAACTTTTAGCCTGGCAGTTAGGGGCACTCACCTGGGATGTGGGAAACTTGGATTCAATTCCCCCCTCTGCCAGATGTGGAGAAGGGATTTGAACTCTCCCATATTATAGGAGAGTACCCTAGTCATTGGGCTATAGCAGGGGTGGGCAAACTTTTTGGCCCAAGGGCCACATCTGGGTATGGAAATTGTATGGCGGACCACGAATGCTCACAAAATTGGGGGTTGAGGTGTGGGAGGAGGTGAGGGTTCCGGCTGGGGGGGTGAGGGCTCTGGGGTGGGCCTGGGCATGAGGGGTTGGGGATGCAGGAGGGTGCTCTGGGCTGGGACCGAGGGGTTCAGAGGACGGGAGGGAGATCAGAGCTGCGGCAGGGAGTTGGGGCATGGGGGGGGGGGGCGGGTGCAGGCTCTGGGCAGCATTTACCTCAAGCATGTCCACCCTCCAGCTCCTACACGGAGGCGCGGCCAGATGTGTAGGAGCTGGAGGGTGGACATGCTTGAGGTAAATGCTGTGTGTTGCCCCATCTGCAGGTGCCGCCCCTGCAGCTCCCATTGGCTGGAGGGGGGACATGCCGCTGCTTCAGGGAGCTGCGTGGAGCAGGGTGAGCCCTCAACACTGCTCCCCGGCTGGAGTGTCGGAGCGGGGCATGCCCCGGACCCCACTCCCTGGTGGGAGCTTGAGAGCCAGATTAAAATGTCTGAAGGGCTGGTTGCGGTCCCCAGGCCGTAGTTTGCCCACCCCTGGGCTATAGGGAAGTCTGGGGCCGGGGTCCCTCAATCTATCCTGTTGAAACTGTTCCACTGTGTATAAATAATTATTAGTCACTGGTGAAGGGACGCAAACTTGAGTGTCCTCACTCCCAGGCGAGTGCCCTAATCACTAGGCTAGAGAGTCATATATATTTTTTCTCTCTCTCTCTCTGACTATGCAACCCAAAAAAGGACAAATGAAAAGGCGTTATCAGAGATGCTGTCAAAATGGGGCATATTTGGGACAAACGTGAATGGGGCAACTCAAATCAAGGATGTGATCACTGTTGTGTGAAGCAAGAGGATGTCATGTGCAAGATTAACCACAGCAATTGGGAAACAGGAGGATCAACAACAATCTAAAGGAAAATCCCAAGATACTTGTTCCTGCTGCCGGTGGAAAGAAGAAAACATTGGCCAGGTTATGCTTTGTTCAGGATATCAGCAAGAATTATAGATAGACTGTCAGATGCAGCACTGTAGAAAACACTGTATGCCACATCCTGCAGGGAGCCACAGAATAATAGCAATGAATTGCCCAATTCTGTGGTTCACCAGCATTTTACTATAGGTGCTCCCACACAGCAAGGAAGTGTGGCCAAGTTAACTGGAAAAAATGTTTGCTCTCTTACCCCCACCACAAGAAAGTAATGGCATTATGGGATACAGGTGCTCAGAAATCAGTGATAATAAATGGAAGAGGACATTTCCTGGAGTTAGACTTAAGACCCACTGAAGAACTGTTAGATATTGAAGAGAAATTAGGTGTAAAAGCCGTGAATGGCAATGAACTTCCTTTTGAAGGCTGGATCAAAGCAGAGTTGCATACATTATGAGGGGTATTAGCATTTCCTTGGATCACCCTAATGACTGTTTCAATTATACTGAAGACCTATTTCCCATAACTCACCAGCATAGGAACACATATCTTGTTAGTACGATTACTAGCAGAGATAGGATGACCAGATCTTCCGATTTTAATGGGACAGTCCCGATATTCAGGGCTTTGTCTTATTGTGCTTATTACTCCCCACCCCATCCCAATTTTTCATACTTGCTATCTGGTCACCCTAGGCAAAGACTCTAGTTGAATACTTTACACACTGGATAAACAGGAATTATATAATCTGCTACTGAAGTGTAGGCACCTCTTTTAATATCCCATATTTACAATCCGTAATATCTTAGAACAGAATTCCAGGAAAGAAGTATTTCAAATCCAGATGAAAGGCCAGACAGACCATAATTGTCTGCATTGGAATTTGGCCAGAATATTGGCTGAACATCCCTGTCACGGCAAAAAATGCCTTAGGCTGGCTCTTTAATGATCATCAATGGCCAGAAGCTCTGTTTTAAATCTTAGCCAAAAGATTATAATGAAACCAAACATCCTGTGATTGTTCCTTGCTTCAGATCTTTAAACACAATACCTAACAAACAGCAAAGTCATATTTATCAAGAAGCTTCTCCCATTCAGGCCTAACAGGAACAGAGTCCCAGCACCCTTCATGAATATAAAATAAAAGGTTTCTCCTCTCTTTCATTGGAACTAGACAACAAAAGTACACAAGTGTTAAAAGAGAAAGAAGGCTAAAGGGAAAGAAAATTTTAAAGAAATAAGAAGGTTAGGATGGGGAAAGAAAATTATGATTGAGTAATGTTCATCCTGCTTATTACTAGTTTGTGTTATGGGCCAACTCAGTCCTGGGTTGCAGGATTACACAAGGCCTCCGATTTTTTTCCTTCTCACTAGGAGCACTGTCTAGAGAGAGTACAGACTTGTGCCAAAAGAGGCTTATGTCTCTATTTTGAATTTTGTACTTAACTGTGGAGCATAGTTGTTTTTCCCCCAGCAGATCATTTGCAGGATGGGTGTGTGTTGGCTTCACTGTCAGCAAAAAGAACATCCAAAATCCATAACCACATAATAACATCTGGGTGAAGTTTAGCCAGCCGCAGATTTGGGAACAGATTTCAAATAAAGGCAGCGGGTTTTCCCTCATAACTTCTTTATTTGTTGTTTTCACACTTTCAATTCTCAGAAACTGTTGGGCAGACAGTCGTACAAATACAGCATAAGCTCCAACAAAGACCAATGTATAGTAAAAACAGGGGATTCACTAGAATTTATAATATAATGTAAAACTTAGTGATCTTGTTTACTAATCTGCATATAATGGCTGCCTCTATCAGAGTGAAATTCACCCAGCTACGGAGGGCCTTTACTTAAGCCATATGTTGGATTGCATGGCAGGGCAAGCATTGATTGAGGGCTCCACAGGAGACCATTGCACCCCCAAAAAACTGTGAAGGAGAGCTCAGCCCTGGTGCTGAAGAGCTCCCTACAGGGCTTGCTGGAGAAAGGAGTATGGGATCTATGTTTACAGACCCAGTGACCCCAAATTTCTGCACAGCAGGCACAGAGGGGCAGTGACAGTTGAAAGTACCCCTGGGCTCCACACACACTGGTGGTCAAAGAGTGCCTGTCCTTTTTGGCCCTTGCTTAGATTATTCCCAAAGCCACATCACATTGCAGTTTCAACATGACTAATGTGAAGCTTACCAACAGGTTGCTCCTCATTATTTGAATGCCAAAGGGGCCATGAATAGTTTGGATAACAAAAGTTTAGCTACTGTACTATTGTACATTTCAGAGTTCTCCTCTTAGTGGAAAATCTTTGAAGGTGGACCCCTCTATCCCATCCGGGCACTGGACTTGGATTTCTAGCACCACAAACACTATATAAATCTCTGTCAAGTATAGGACTGTAAAGAAAGCCTATTAATAGCACACCAAAGTCCTTTGTATAGTTTACTGTGCTTTGCAGCAGGTACAAAAGTAAGAATGCATACTTAGGAACGGCAGCATCCTGTGAATGTCCATACTGCTACAGACAAAGCTACAGCTTTTCAGTTGCGGAACAATGACCTGACATATATCAAGGCAGCTGTATTTGTCTGCTGAGGCCTAGGAATTTTCCAAGACACATCCTAGTCAATCTTTTTGAAAGCCAAAGTTGGTTGGAATTTGAAAATGTTTCTCTTTTTTTCATTGGCTTCCAGGCAAAAAGTCATCACATTTTGTTCATGCTACAAGTGCATAGGAAATCCATTCCACATCTGGACGACTAAATTGACTGGAGATACTCAAGCTTTGAAGAAAACACATTTATGAAAGAAAACACTGGTAAGCTCCAAAAAGTGAGATGGTGGCTTATATCAAATCAAAGTCCTTCATAAATTCAGAACAGTGCACATGTGTATTTTTATTTGGAGCATGCAGTTTTTGCTTTGAGTCACATCAATTTGAAACATTTGTATTGCTCCATGCACGTACACTTTGAGAGTCATCATCTCTTTTACTTCTTTTTTAATTAACAGGATTTCAAACTGTTGAGATAATTTTCAAAGATGATAATGGTTGGCACATATGTCTGTATACAACATTCCATCACTTGATCTCTGAAATGCTTTCATAGATAGCAGACATTTCATGGCTTTCTTTCCTATGGGAAATGATGCCCCCCCTCCCCCCCACACACTTTTAAATTTCTCTTTTGGCTTCTCATATTTTGCTGGAGGGCTTGTAGCCTAGTTGCAAGTGCTTGCTGCAGTAAATATGACTCTTTCTGGTGTGAAATTCCAGGTACAGTATTATGTCAGATCAGATATTTGTGAAAAAATGTATGTTGGCTCCAAAAGAAAAGATCAACAGAAAAATCATTCTAAACCTGCCAGGAAAATATTTTTCCCCTTCAGCATGAAAACAAAACGTAGAGTCAGCTGAGAGAGCTGTTGATTAAAGAAAAAGTAATGCTCTTTGTTTTTCTTTTTTTAAAAAGAGATATTTAAAAGCTCTTTGGGAGAAATTAACAACAAAAAAAGAGCTAGTTCGTTTATTTCAGTGAAATCAAGTCAGATTTTACTGGCATGTCATACTGCTACTAATATTAAGGACACTTTTGCCGTCAGTGCTATTTTTGGCAGTGGAGCTAGACAAAAACTAAGTTAGAAAATAACTTGACAAGAATATAATACAAAACTATTTTATTGGCTTAGAAGTTACTCCCTCCTTTATCTTTCTTGCAGGCAGGCACAGTTTCTGTGCTAAGTGGAAAGCAAAGTATTAAGGCATAGATAGGCAAGCTTGGATGTTTATTGTCATTACATTTTATTCAACTGGCTACCTTGCAATAAGCTTGACAAAAGCCAAATAAATACAAAAGAAAAGAAAAAGAAAAGAAAACCCTTTGTTGGGTATCAAAGCAATGACAGAATTTCATATACGTGTAGCATATCTACACAGGCAGAATGGTGCATTCTTACAGCTACTGTAGGATACCCCAGGTCTCAATCAGGGCCCAATCCTGTTAATATTGAAGTAACTAGTAAAATTCCCACTGACTTCAATATGAGCAGGGTGGTGCCCCTAGGCTGCTGTTGCCTTATATAGACAGCTAGAGTAGCTACTTAGAATGTCCTGATTTGGGGAGGAAAGACTCAGGGCAGGTCTACACTGAAAACATACATTGGCCTAGCTACGTCTTTTGTAGAGGTGAAAAATCCACACCACTGAGAGATGCAGCAATGCAGACCTAACCCCCAGTGTAGACAGTGCTAAGTCAATGGAAGAATTCTATCACCTCGCAAGGTGGATGATTAATGACAGCGTCAGGAGAACCCCTCCCATCACTGTAGCAAGTGTCTACACTGAAGCACTACAGTGGTGCAGCTGCAGCTGTGCTGCCGTAGCATTGTAAGCTTAGACAAACCCAGAGTGCTGACTTCACACTTACCCTATGCACAGGCACTGCTTCACTCAGTTTAGGGAGAAGGGTGATCAGATGTTCCCACCTGAAGGGAAAATTCTACTGTCCAGGCTCGTTCTAGGGAAACTGGGGTCTAGCTTCACTGAGACCCTGGGACATCTTCTGACCCTCTACCTATGCCGCTAAGAGTTGTGGCTTCAAAATAGCTGCAAAAGCCTCCTCATGCTTCTAGCAATTGTTCCCTTGCTCACTGTGTGCCCACTCGCAGATTCTCAGCTATGCAGGTAGGAGGGGTACACAGAAGAAAACAGCACCGCAGCCCCAAGGCAGTGCTTCAAGAGGATTTTTAAGGCTTTTTTGGCTTTGGTGGGACCATCTTCTGGCTGATCATGGAGATGAAATGAAGGAGCATTGACGGAGAGGGACAGATATCCAGGGGAAAGAGTGAGGGGGTGATCTTTCAAAACCTTTTCAGGCTAACCTACTACTCAGTTGGAGGAAGGCAAAAAAAAAAAAAAAAAAAAAAAAAAAAAAGACAAGGAGCCAAACTAAAGTGAGAAAACAAACGAAGGGAAAAACTAGGAGGTGGACGCAGTATAAAACAGTGGCGTAGCCACACGTGGGATATGGCCCATCCAATTAGCACTCAAGTCCATCCAAATCTAAGCCTGCGAAGACATGGCTCTGCCAGCTCCCAGAGCAAGGGAAGGGGTGAGAGTCTCTGCCAGCACAGAGCAGAGGACAGTGAAAGGGGGCAAGAGGAGACTCTTCCCACCATCTGGAGGAGGAGAGGATGCTGTTCCCCAGCACCTGTTAGAGTAAGGGAAGGAGATGGAAACTCCCCGGTCGCAGTGGGCTCACTGCAGGATGGACTTGGCAGACAGTGCCTGGGGGGGGGGAGGGGGAGAACGACAGCCCAGGGACTGTGTGTCCCCATTGGCGGGGACTGGTGGTGTTGGAGGTGTGGGCTTGGCTGCCTTCCTGGAGATCATGGACCTGAATGTGGCCAAGCAGGCTATACGTGGCACAGCATGGTTATGTTGGTACAGGACTCACTACTCTGGTGCATATTCTTGCAGCAGCAGCTGGGCAAGCTGCCCTGGGGCAGCATGGCCCTCTTCTTCTTTGACCACGACCACATCCTCTTCTGCTACATCGTGGACTATCTCTAGAACCTGCAGGGCATGCTCCCTGAGCACAGCCACCTGCAGCAGGAGGCGGAGTATTCCCAGCTGTCTGCCCTGGGGTGCTGTCTACCACAGAGCCTGGTGGGGGAACACACCCAGGTGCTCTGCACTGATGGCTCCCTCTGAGCTAAAGAGCCTGCCCCATTTGGCTACCTGGAGCCAGAGCTACTCAAGGGAGGGGGCGCCACCTTGGTCCCTGCCCCCACCTCCAGCAACAAACCAGAAGACCTCCTCTCCCCGTGCGGATGCAGGGAAATTGAGTCTCCAATCCCACAACCTGTCCCCAGGGCAAGTCCTTGACTATCCACCATAAACTGGGACCCACCCAGATTTACACTCCTAGACACACCACTTGTATAAAGGCCTGGTGACTGTCCAATGCCTGTTGAAGTCAGTGGGAATCTTTCCATTTATATTGATATGGGCTGGTTCAGGGCCCAAGTGAAGACTTTGAGTTGTGGGAAAGACAAAGTGAATTAGGCTGAGTTAAAAAATAAAAGATAAAGAGTGTGGTGCAGAAGCAAACAGCAGCAAGGACAAAGAGAGGTTAACATACTAAAGGATAGGATGACATAGGCAGAAGAACAGAGTACAGGGACCTGATTTTCAGTTTTGAAAATATGGTCACCTTAGGCAGCATCAAACTGAGGTTTCTACAGAACCCAAGAAGTAGTCACCTCAGGAGAGTCTATATCACAGGGGGGAAAAAATCTTAAAAGCCAGAATCCTTATCGCCAAATCTGGGAATAAGTCTGCATGCCTAGTACCTACAGCAATACTTTTGATCAATCCAGTCAAGACTCTTGGCAAAAGTACTAGCATTTCAACTGGATAAATTATTTCAATATTTAATCAGCCAAAATCAAGCTGTATTTGTCAGTAGCTGTAAATCTTCTGGCAATTTAAGAAGGGATGTATATTTCATATTCTTTTCTAATATTAACAGATCATCACTACACTATTTCTGTGGACTCTAACAAAGAATAGATTGGGTGGAATGGCCATTGAAGTTCCAAATTTTAACTAAATTAGAGTTAGGGATAAATATTTGAAAATTGGAGTAGCAGATTTTCTGCAATCCCACAAGCCACTGTTCTTGCCCTTCATCCTATCCCGTCTCAATGTTACTTGATTTAATCACTGAACTCCTTGAGCAAATCATCAAAAGTACAAGCCAAATCAAAGGGATTTATCCAATGACAAGACACACAACATTGTCTACAGATGATATTCTTGTTTTCTTTATACAACTCAGTCACTCACATCTAGCTTTTTTAATGCTAATTGAGGAATTCAGCAAATTATCAGGCTAAATCAAGCCTCAGTAAATTAGAAGTTTGACAGTGTGGTGAAGCTATGCCATAACTGAGGTATCAGTCTCCATTTAAATTGGCTCCAAGGAAAATTAGGTATGTGGAAATCAAATCTTTTCAAATCTGATCCAAATCCAAAAATTAAGCATTACCCTTTCTAATTCAGCTAGTTAAAACTTAATTGTTGGGTAAACTTGTTTATAACTATGATGGATAGGATTGCCCTGTTAAAACTCAAAAGGCCAAAAGACAGGATCCTTGGCAAAAATCTATCAGAACATGAAGTTTTAGGAAGGTCTTAATCTTCCCATCTTCAATTTATATTTTTGCACCGCGTAGATATTGGGTAACAGCACACTGCCCAGCCCAGAAGCCTACTTGCCACCTGAGACTTCCTCCCTCCTTTCCCTATCTATCCAGAATCACAGTGACTTCAAAGTCAAGATCAACAAGGTCTAGCATGAGTTTCTTTAGTCACCCTCTGCCACATCCCCTTCCCCCCAATACTCTCTTTCCTCTTTTGTCCCAGTCTCTGACTCTGTGGTAGCTTGCTTACTCTTAACTACCTCACTTTTAACTCCCCTTTGACTCTGGGGTGGAAAAGCCACAGTAGACCAGTGCATAAAGAAGTTAATGATCCATCCTGGAGAGATGGGGCAGAGGCATGGCCTGCCAGCAACACTTAGCAGCAATATCAAGCCCAGAGGGAAGGCCTTCAAGCTGGGAGGAAATCTAAAAGGAGGAGAAAATCTGCATTGTAGCTTACCCTCACTTGTGTGTCCTGTCTCATCTTCTTCTCTAAGGAACTGTCTTTGTGTCTTGCACATAGCAAAATACATTATCCATGCTCAATAAATAATCATAGAATCATAGAAATGCAGAACTGGAAGGGACCGTGATAGGTCACCCAGTCCAGTCCCCTGAACTGAGGCAGGACTAAGTATTATCTAGACCATCCCTGACAGATGTTTGTCTAACCTGTTCTTAAAAACTTCCAATGATGGAAATTCCACAACCTCCCTAGGTAATTTGTTCCAGTGCTTAGCTACCCTTACAGTTAGGAAGCTTTTCCAAATGTCTAACCTAAATCTCTCCTGTTTCAATTTAAGCCCGTTACTTCTGCTCCTGTTCTCAGTGCATAAGGAGAACAATTTATCACTCACTTCTTTATAACAACCTTTTATGTACTTGAAGACTGTTATCTTGTTCCCCCTCAGTCTTCTCTTCTCTTCTCCAGCCTAAACAAACCACTTTTTAAAAATCTTTCCTTATAGGTCATGTTTTTTAGACCTTTAATAATTTTTGTTGCTCCCCTATGGACTTTCTCCAATTTGTCCAAATATTTCCCAGTGTGGTGCCCAGAACTGGATACAATACTCCCATTGAGGCCTTATCAGTGCTGAAGAGCAGAAGAATTTCTTCTCATGTCTTGCTTACAACATCATACTGTTGACTCATTTAGTTTGTGATCCACTATAACCCCCAGATCCTTTTCTGTAGTACTCCTTCCTAGGCAGTCATTTCTCATTTTGTATTTGTGCACTTGATTATTCCTTCCTAAGTAATACTTTGGATTTGTCCTTATTGAATTTCATCCTATTTATTTCAGACCATTTCTTCAGTTTGTCAAGATCATTTTGAATTCTAATCCTGTCCTCCAGAGTGCTCGCAATCCCTCCCAGCTTGGTATCATCCGCAAACCTTATAAATTTACTCTCTCTGCCATTATTCACTGATTGTGGGATGCTCTTGAGTGTGGAGGATGTCAAAGGTGAGATCAAAAGACTCACTGACCCAGAACCATGCCTCCCACATGTTATTTGCCAACATTTCTGAGAGTAAAGAATGTGAAAGTTTTGTCAATAGGGCTTTATTAATGAGGAGAGAGTGATGGAGAGGGAAGTGCACTGGCAGTTCATTCATGTACAACTCAGCAACAATAATGAAAATGGAGTATGTGTGTGGGGAGGTATGCAAAGAAAAGTTACTATTGTGTAGCTGATATTTTCTGACTTTTCAGATGAAGACTCTTCCAGCTTGTAATCAGTGAGATCAAACTGAAGAGACACAGATCAGGTCAGGCTCCGCTGATTAATTTTCAAGTGGTGAAATGCTGGTGTGTGTTTGCTCATGCTTTACAGAGGAATTGAAACTTTCTTTTCCTACCATGGGTTATCCATTCTGTTAATATTTGCTTTTTTCCCCCTTAATGGATTCACTTTTGCCTAGAATCTTATATGACCAATGACAATTCGCCAATACAATCTGAGTAGCAAGTACTGAATATTCATAGTGAGGTATTCACCATTAAGACAGCATTAAACATGGTCCATTTAATATGTTCAAAAAAATCTGAGGAAATAATTGTCCACCTAAGTATAGTGTGAGAGTTAAGGCCAAGTTAATCAGATATATGATTTTCTGTTTTCCCCCCACTAAGATTCCTATTTTTCTGCTAAATTGTGATTGTTTTATGTCCTTCCTCCCACCCACCATCTCATTTGTCTGTTTTGTCCACCTGTTGCTTTCTGTCTGATACCTGCACTCTAAGTTCTCCAGGGCAGAAACTGTCTTCTTTGTTATTTGTCTTTATGGTGCTAGCACAAAGGGCCCTGATCCTAAACACTACTGTAATGATAAAGTTATAATCAGAAAGTGTGGCAGTGGGAGTACTCCATACCATGATTCAACAAGCATTGTGGGTTTTAAAAAAAAAAAAAAATCTCCCTATGCACACAGGAATATCAATCATTTGATGTTCCAGTAATAATCATTTTCAAAAACTTGGCATGCACAGTTCTGCCAATGCTATTGAAACTGGGACAGTTTGTGCTACAATAAAGTATATGAGGGAGAGTGTTTGGGGGATGTAGCATGGCAAAAGGCAGTAATTGGTGCTAATTATAAGCAAAAGTGAGAGCATGAAAGGTGCCTTCCAAATGGACTTGGAGTCTAATTAGTCCAGTGTCATTGCTATGCATGCAGTGCATCTCTGAACTGTACCTCATAAGGATGGTCAAGGGATCTCGCTTCCCCTTAGGAACTTTCTTATTTTTCTGCAAAGTATTGACGTGTAAGAATTAACATTTCCCAACTGAGATTACAGAAAACTTCATACAAGGCAAAGCACTGAATCCCATCCCAGGTCACTTTACCTTTTCTGCTATGTCCTTCATATTGTGCATTTGTTAAACATGTAAAAAGCCAGGACAATAAGTGTAGGCATTAGTAGGTTGCTCCCTTTAGCGAGCAGGCATATAGGTATCTCTGGAGGAAAGTATAGGTAGTGGTATGAACTGGTTCAGCCCAACTCTGGTCCTTATGAGGTCAAAATGGCAGGTCAGTTCCCAGGAAAATATAAACTAGGATTTCACAGTGGAAGGATATAAATCAGCATTAGTTACCTTGAACATTGTAAATGGACCATAAAGTACACTGTTTACTTTGCTATCAAAGTAAACTGGGTTGACATGATTAAGCATAAACATGCCATATCCATGCTGTGTGAATTATAAATGATTTAATATAGACTGGCCAGGACTACTGAGGGGGAAAGCTACATGGGCTTATTTTACACTTGTGGGGAGGGTCAGAACTCAGTTAGCAGCAAGAACTGTAAGAATTAGTGATGGAGATGAACTGGGAGCAACTCATTCTGTTCATAGGGAGCTACATTTTGGCTGCCTGTGTGCTGGAGCCTGGGAAAGAAGGACCCTCATTACTGCACCTGCAGAGCAACTGGGCACAATGCTGACATTCAGTGCTCAGACAGCACTAAGATTGGGGTACAGCTGCTTTCCGCACCAAAGCCAAGCAAGCAGACCCCAGCAATCCTCCAGTCCCAGTGTGCTTCCCAGCGTCTGGCAACACCCATAAAGGGAGACATATCCAGCACTTTTCCAAGGCAATCGCTGAGCCTGCTGTTTGGGCAACCACAAGGCAATGCATCTGTGCAGGAAGAACTCCTCAGATTGCCATGGCTTGGCTGCCACAATTCTGCTTATGAAGCAACTCCTTCTCCTAGCTGCTTGAGACTCCTGGGATGCTGTACAGCAATTTAAATTACTATGCTATTTGTAGATGATCATTCTATTAATTTACAGTTCCTTCCCATGGTGTAGAGCTAGTGATTTATGTATGAGGTATTGGGCTCTAAAAATTTCATAGCCTTAAGAGGTTCAGACTAGCACTGGACTTTGTGCACCTCCCCCAAGGCCTTTTCAAGGTTCCCCCCTCACTAGATGAGTTGCATCTTATCTGGCTTGCTCCCACACCTCTGCTTCACTCCTTTTCTTTGTAACCCTACAGGATTCAGAGTTACACTAACACTGTGCTCCAAAGCCCAAGAGCCAATAATACAGTGAGGGTCAACTCTGAAAAGTGCTTCTGTAAAACAGGGCATCGTCGGGTACCACGTTTGGTGTCTCTCAGTAACTCCATATGAATTATGCTCAATTCACAAGTTAAAAAGGTTTATTTATGTTTGTTTGCTAACTGCCCTGCAAACTCACCCTAGGCTCTGACCATGAAGAAGAGTTCCTTCCACCTTGTACATCACCACTGGTAGAAAAGGCTCTGCAGAGCAAATTCTGCCCTCAGTTACACATGTACAATCAATTCCCTACAAGAACCTACCATCTACTCAGGAATAAGAAAGGGAAAACTAGGGGGAAAGTAAAACAGGAATTAAGAATTCTTACCAGTTAGGAGACAGGGCAATGCAACAAGCAGCAGCTGGATATAAGATGACCATTTCAGGGCTAGAGCAGGCTGTATCTGCCACATTTAAAGGGCTAATGACCCCCAACCATTCCCCAAAAGGCATGCTGAGGGGAAAAAAATCAGGAGAGTGAGTAGGGATCCAATGGCCATGTAGAAAGGTGCACTCACCTCATGGGTTTGGAGCTGGAATTTGGTAGAGAGACTATGCTGAGGTCGGAGAGGTACCTTGCATTGTCCCCATCAAAATCCACTGAGATTCAGTTGAGTCACAAGCCATAGAAAATTGCCACTTATACACATCCATTACAGTTTATTAAATGCTCAGTTATTCTGTTGGTTAATCATACTACTCTTGGGCTACTCTAAGCTTATAGCATCATTCAAAAGTGATGTTAGGAAGTTCTAGGTGACAAACAAAATTCACGCTCCTGTATCAAAATCCCATTTGGGCTAAGGGAAGAAACACTGGGCTGGGAGCCAAGAGACCATGAGCCCCTTTTCTCCAGTTTGCGAAGGGGTCACTTTGTTCTGCTTATGCGTTGTGAGGAGACATGTGGCAGAACAGAAATGCCCAAATAAAGGAAGATCTTAAGTTTACCCCCTGATGAGCATATACTATGATACAGAGTAAATTTTTCAAAAGAACCTAAGTGACTTTGGATACGAAATCCCATTTTTAAACTTATGATACTAAGTTGAAAGTAAATAGAAATCATGCTCCAAAGTTCTTACATCACATTTGAAAATGGGATTTAGGATCCTAAGTCACTTAGGTGACTATTAACATTTTAGCCAGTCTTTAATTATGATCACATACTATTTTTCCCACAGGATGCCTCTCTCACAAAGACTCTGTGTAATCAGGCGTGGACTCACCCCTGCGGCGCCTCCTGCTGGTCGTCTCGGGAATTAGCTCACCAGCCTCCAGAGCGCCCTCCGCAGGCCAGGTGTCCCGCCTGTCTTTGGCCCCCATGTCCCTCCCAGACCCCAGAGCCCTTGGATTAGGTGCTGCCCCCCCCGGCAGTACCCCACACTCTCTGGGTCTCCCCATCCAGGGGAACCCCCACCCCCTATCCCAGAACATGTTGTGACCCGGAGTGCCTGGGGTAGTCCTCACTGACAATGACAAGATCAGGGCAGCCTGCAAAAGGGAGCGCAGACACTCCCAAAACTGGTGGTTAACACTGAAGTTAAGCTCACCCACCAGCCACAAACTGTGCTTCTGATCCCCCACACTGGTTATCGAGAAGCTAAAAAAAGAAATCACACAGCCCTCTTTCTTGCATTCCAGTTCTCTGGCTCCCAATCAGCACATAGGTCCAGTATAGTGAGAAGTTATTTAAAAACTCTGCTCACTATATAAAATGTTCTTCTGACCCCAAAGGGCAAACCATGTTACCAGGTCAATATTAATTTGGATCTTACCCAAAATACTATACTGCCAGCCAATCCTTTAGTGTCTAAAACTAAAGGTTTATTATAAAAGAAAAGAAGAGAACAAAGAGTTGTTAAATGATCAAGTAATCAGACACATACATAGACTACAAAGTCTATATATCAGGTTCTTAGCAGGGTTGGTGAGTTTGCTGGCTTGAAAGTCCCTCTGAATCACATCCATGGCTTGGATGGGCCATTTAGTCCTTTGTTCAGAGCTTCAGTTTGTAGAAAAGTACTTTAGAGGTAAGAAGCAGGAATGAAGACAAAATGGAGAAGATGCAGCTGCCTTTTATATTCTTTTGCCATGTGGCTGGTACTTCCTGTGTCCCAAAATATGCTTCACAGCAAATGGCATGGAAAAGCCTTAGAGTTTTGTCCACAGGCATGCCCCTACATGTCTTTCTGACTCATAAAGTGTAGTCCCTGCCTTCTCTCACTGGGTCAGTTATATAGCTAATGACCCTTGATGGGCTATCGAACAGGCTAGGCAGTGTTGATGCCAATCTGTCTGGGGGTGTCACCCAGAAAGACAGCACAAGTTTGGAAATACAGATATACCCTACAGATCTATAACTCACAATACAAAGGTGATACGAACATATAAACAAGATCCTACACACCGACATTCCACTTCCTGGTGGGTGCTCGACCCCCACTCTGCCCCAGACCCCCCCCACCACTCCACACCTTCTCCCAAGGCCCCACCACACCCCGCCTCTTCCCACCCCTGCTCCGCCCTGCCCCTTCCCGCCCCTGAGCGAGCCCCGACTTCACTCCTTCCCCTTCCCTAGTGTGGACCTGTAATGTAGAGTCAGGAAGAGCTCTATTCTGAATTTCTGAGCACTGAATTGTTCTCTCCTCCTCCTGGCATATTTGTGTGGGAAGCTGCGAATCAAAGAGCACAGGACAAATAAAAGCTTCCTATTTATAGCTGTACAAAGAAGCAAAAAAAGATAAAGAGGCCATGCATGCTACACAGTGAGGGCCAGATGTGTGAATCAAAAATGATTGATCACTTAGTGAAATAAATGCATTTACAGTACCAAGAGTATCAGCTATTCCTGTGGACCTAAATGTTTGCTTACTGCTTAAGATGTCATAAAGCACTCTGTGGTCCTCAGAAGGAACAAGTGGTTCCTAAAATGAATGTCAGTGTTCTATGTGAAGATTCAAACTATGGCCCTGACACTGCAATCAGCTCTATACAGGCGGACCCCAGGCCCATAACTCTTATTATAGCTAAAACCTTTGAAAGCCTAAGCTTTAACTCCACCAGCTTAGTACACACTAAAGCACAATTTGCCTTGTCTTGATTAGAATTTTAGAATGTGTTAGTTAGATCAAGTTAGCTAACAAGACACCTTTAAACATTAGTCCAGACAAAGCCTTAATAGTCATTCTGGTGCTGTACAGACCCACAGCAGATTAAAATCAAAGCTTTTAGCTGTTAGAGGGCATCCTGTGAGAGCACAGGGATTGCATGGTTGGAGGTCAGTGAAGCTCAATGCAGCAGCAGGGCCACAATTTGAATTCTGACACAGAACATAACTATATTCATTTTCAGGACCACTTTTAAAAACAAATCTTCCTCAGTGACAATCCCTTCCAACTGAATACATTAATACTCTCAAGCACACACAGTTCAAGAATATATAATTCCCTGACCCTGATTAGAGCTGGCTACATAAAAGAGAGCTTTTTAAATTGCACTTTACCATCACACTGTACTATGGTCTTTGGGTAACATTAAACATAAAAGTAAATGTGTTACAGCTGCTCAGAGACTAGTGAGAGTTTGAAATTACACAGGGTTAGTTTTTGGAACTCTCAGGTAGACACTATTAAGGAGAAAACCTTCATGGCAAATGCTATTATTCTAAAGCATTTGAACTTCCTTTACACCCCTTTCTCCTTTTCAACTTTTTTTTTATTGAAGTGTAATACTAGACTCATGAATCTAGACCTGCTGAAGTAGAAATGATACAAAGCATATAGTATTATCTAATTTGTATCTGTGTAGGAGCTGAGGATTTGAAGGGGCTTACAAAGGAAGATAGTATC
The DNA here is from genome assembly GCF_002925995.2 of Terrapene triunguis. Taxonomy (NCBI): domain Eukaryota; kingdom Metazoa; phylum Chordata; order Testudines; family Emydidae; genus Terrapene; species Terrapene triunguis. The sequence continues at coordinate 12,317,771 of NW_020664435.1, read as the reverse complement.
ATTCCCATTTTATGGATGGAGAAACTGAGGCACAGATAGTGAATTGACTTGCTGAAGATCATGCAACAAGTTGATGTGACAGAGCTGGGAATAGAACCAAACTCTCCTGGCTCCTATTCTAATGCCGTATCTATCCACTGGGCCACTGAACAAAATGAAATGCAAGGATACGATTTAGTCATGGAAGTCAAGGAATTAATGATTCCATGACTTTACTGGACCTCCGAGACTTTGCTTCAGCAGCTTCAGTCACAGCTGGGGCTCGGCTCTCCCGCCCCACCCCCCCCGGCGGCCAGAGCGCCGGGGGCAGGGCGGCGAGCCCCGGCTGGGGCTCGGCTCTCCCCCCGGCGGCCAGAGCGCCGCGCCGCCCCCCTCCAGGTGCCGCCCCAAGCACCAGCTTGGGTGCCTGGTGCCTGGAGCCGGCCCTGGGTGAAAGTAACTTAAAGGACTTACCGGTACACTGGAGTCCTGAGCAGGGGGAGGGGCCTCAACTGGAAGGGACGTGGCCTCAACCAGAAGGGGCAGGGCCTTTAGAGCCCCGGACCCTTTAAATCAAGATTTAAAGGGCCCCGGGCTCCGGCTGCAGTAGTGGGGGCTGGGAGCTCCGGGCCCTTTAAATCACTGCTGGAGCTACCAGCTGCAGAGGTGGCTGGGAGCCCCGGGGGCCATTTAAAGAGCCCAGGGCTCTGGCCGCTGCTACCACAGCGGAGTCCCGGGCCCTTTAAATTGCCACCTGAGCCCTGCTGCCAGAGCCCTGGGGTAGCAGAGGAGGCTAGAGGCTTGGGCGGCGATTTAAAGGGCCCGGGGCTCCGGCCTCCGCTACCGTCCCGGGCCCTTTAATTTGCCGCCAGAGCCCCGCTGCTGGAGCCGGCGGAGATTTAAAGGGCCCGGGGCGGTAGCGGCGGCCGGAGCCCGAGGCCCTTTAAATTGCTGCCTGAGCCCTGCTGCTGGAGCCCTGGGGTAGCAGCGGCGGGGCTCCGGCAGTGATTTAAAGGGCCAGGGGCTCCCAGCCACTGCTACCGCAGCAGAGCCCCAGCCCTTTAAATCGCCGCTGGAGCCCCAGGGGTCCTGGCCACCTCCACTACCCAGGGGCTCTGGCAGCGGGGCTCTGGCAGCAATTTAAAGGGCCCGGGGCTCCAGCCACTGCTGGGAGCCCCAGGCCCTTTAAATTGCCGCCTGGGGAAGCTGGTCCAGTACAGCATACTGGCTCTTGCTGGTATGCCGTACCGGGGCATACCAGCTTACTTTCACCTCTGCCCCTCACCTACTTATCCACCCGTTAATTTTAGTAAAAGTCTTAGACAGGGCACGGCTCCCCTGAATTTTTGTTTATTGCCTGTGACCTGTCCGTGACTTTTACTAAAAATAACCATGACAAAATCTTAACCTTAGCTATGACATAGCCCTTTGGATCATATGAAAAATGAAACTGGTCCAATAGCTTGTAATGGCCTCTGTTCTGCAATAGATCATTTTGCATTCTGTCGAATATCTCCTCCTGTGTGTCTTATATAGATCAGACAGAGAAAAACATTAAACATAAATCTTTATATGGACAGTCTTTGCATAGTCCTTTCAAAGCCGTTCATTGAATTTGAAACCCAACAACCATGGCAGTGGCAAGGGTAAAGAAACCAAGCATGTGTATTATGTAATAAAGGTTAATGGTGCTAAGATGACAATGAAGCGATGGTGACTTACTGCAAACAGTCCATTGGGTATATTGTGGCACTGGCTGGAGCGTCAGCTCAGACACCTTAATATATTCTTATAGTCAGAAAGACCTTCCTTCCTCTTTGGCTAGGAAGTCAATAGTTAATGGAGGGGGAATCCTTCATTGGAAACAACCCAATCTTAACTTCATGGTCACATGGTATGGCACTACAATGTTTGAAGAGAAAAAACTGCCTTAAGCCTCCTTGCATAGCTTGAGACCACTATCACATAGCAGCAGCCTGCTTGAACAATAATGCTGTCATAACTATAAAGGGAAGGGTGTACAGAGACTCCAAATCCTTTTACCTGTAAAGGGTTAAGAGGCTCGGGTAACCTGGCTGACACCTGACCCGAAGGACCAATAAGGGGGCAAGATACTTTCAAATCTTGGGGGGGGGGAAGGCTTTTGTGTGTGCTCTTTGTTTTAAGGGGTGGTTCGCTCTTGGGACTGAGAGGGACCAGACATCAATCCAGGTTCTCCCCATCTTTCTAAACAAGTCTCTCCTATTTCAAACTTGTAAGTAAAAAGCCAGGCAAGGCGTCTTAGATTTACTTTGTTTTCTCAACTTGTAAATGTACCTTTTTACCAGAGTGTGTATCTTTGTTTGCTGTACTTTGAACCTAAGACAGAGGGGGGTCCTCTGAGCTCTTTAAGTTTGATTACCCTGTAAAGTTATTCTCCATACTGATTTTACAGAGATGATTTTTACCTTTTTCTTTAATTAAAAGCCTTCTTTAAGAACCAGATTGATTTCTCCTTGTTTTAAGATCCAAGGGGGTTTGGATCTGTGTTCACCAGGGAATTGGTGAAAGGTTTCTCAAGGCTTCCCAGGGAGGGAATTCTTGTGATGGTGGCAGCGGACCAAAGCTAAGCTGGTAGATAAGCTTAGAAGTTTTCATGCAGGCCCCTACATTTGTACACTAAAGTTCAAAGTGGGGATACAGCCTTGACAAATGCATTGAGTACTAATCCTTGCCTGCAGTAATCTAGTATGAAGGCTTCGCAGTTGTGAATGACCAAAAAACAGAGGGGAGCAACAAAGTCAAAACTTTCCCCATCTGAAAAAGTAATAAAGTAAGAGAGACATAATTTGTCTTGTTTATACAGTGCATGGGTCTCTCTCTTTTGCTACGGTCTTGGCAGTTCAGCTAAACGGCTAAAGTTAGTTTTTACTTCAGATTGAATTACTAGCAAGTCTTTTCACAGCAAAGCTGGGAATGCATGGCTGTGGCAAGAGCAAAACAAACCAAGATGTGGAAAAACTATTGATAGGAAACACTTTATAACTAGTGTCATAGCAGCAGGGTAAGAGCTAATATCATGGTCACAATAATACTTAACATTTACATAAATACTTTACATTTATATAACCCCATTCATCTGAGCATTTCAAATGACTTTGAATTAATGAATTTAGCCTCACAGCATCTGTGTGAGGTAGGAGGCTACATAATTTGAAATTACATTTATTCGGAAAAAAATCAATTATTTGCTCAGTTGTAGAAAAAACTGAGCAGGTTTAGTAAAAAGATTTTCTAAAATAAATGTCAAGATAGCTTTAAAAGGGGCATTCCAGAATACTGATCTCTAAGCACTGACAAGTTTGACATCTGAAAGGGCTTGTGGCAATGTATGCACAACCGTTGCCTGTCAGGATGGATAGTGGTGTGCTGACACTGCAATTACTCTCTGCTACACTATCTTGGCCCTCGCCACGATGAGGTCCAATGGTCAGAGTCAAAGCAGCAGCCCTTAGGTTCTGGGCTGCGTGGCCTAGCAGCCAGAGTCAACACCGTGACTCTTGAGTGCAGGGCAGTGTGGCCTGCTGGCCAGAGTCAATATAGATGCCCAGGTACAATGCAGTGTGGCCTAGTGGCCAAATCTGGGGGGCTACCCCCAGAGGGGGTGGTGGTCGGGGGACCCAGGCCCACCCGACTCCACCAGGTCCTGACCCAGGGCCCTAACAATGGCAGAGTGGTCCGCCACTGGGTCAGCAGGGAATCCAACCATAACACGCTGACCTTACACGGGGGAAGGAAGAAGGGGGGGAGGGAGAGAGACCTCACTCACCCTCCCTGGTTCACTTTCTACTGGGCTTTCTAACGCTGCAGTCCATAGGGCATTTGGGTCTTGGGGCTTCTCAGCACAGGTAACTCCCTGGGACTCCAATGGCAACAGGTCTCAGGCTCCTGCAGGCAAGGGCTGTAACACTCCTGGGCTGGAGCCTCCACCAAGCATCCTTCCTCCTCGGTAGTCTGCCCAGACTGAGCTGCTCTCCTTTATACTAGCACAGCAGTTGGAGCATGCCCAGCACGGTCTGAGGGGTGGGACTTCCTCCACCCATAATGTGGGATTAACCCTTTCCTGCGGGGTACGCACACCCTGTCACAGGGCTGCTCTGGACTCAGATAAGCAAGCTTCCAATAGAGTTTGAATCAGAATGATTTAGCAAAGGAAAAAGGTTTCTTCTTACTTTAACAATAGCATATGATGCTTTAGGAGTGTCAAATATTGAACCATCTTGTATGTTGTGACTTGTGTATCTGTCTGTAATCTCTTTTCCCAGGAAAAAAAGTCTGTATGCTACTAAGAACCAGTTGTACCACTTAGTCAAACTGAAATGTTCGATGGAAGATTTTAACTTCTCCAGAAAGTGCCAGGGCTTGATTATCTTCTCACCCCTCTGTAAATCAGGACTAACTCCACAATGAAACTATAGCAGTGCAAGGCTGGTACAATTGAAAAGAGAATTGGGCCTTCTGTCTCTAGGCACCAAAATTGTTAAAATTGGGTTGGCCTCCCTTTTTCTGTCACAATTTACCCTGGTTTAGTTTATGTTCATTTGAAACTACCGTACTTGGGTAGGACGGTGATAGAATTTGACACACAGTTTTCTAAAATTGTCTGGATGCCTGCAATGGGATATAACAATATTGTGAAATATTTTAGACACTAAATTGCATTGCTGCCTAAAGTTATTCAGGATAACACCAAAGCATGTCTGATTATGTGTTTCCTGATGCCTGGCCCCACGGACTCTGATCTCACAAGTACATTTGGCAAATGTCTTTTTACTTCATTTTCCCTTTCAATAGAGAGTATGATAGATAGATACATCATTAAACTATTTCTATGCAAGTCACTTGTATGTTCAGATAATTAAATCCCCAGTCTAACTCATTCTCTCAACAGGCCATAGTCACCCAGGGGCTGGTCTGAACTAGTATGATTGGATGATGACCCTCGATGGTCAGAAGAAAGGAACATTCTGGGATTTTCCATCTGCAGTACATTGAAATTCAAACTCTATGAATCAAGAAAAATAACATTTTCCCCTCGATTGGGCTATTTCACTTGAGCCAAATGTATTTCTGGGTCTGTTCAGTGGGAGAGCAAGAGAGCCCTCCACTGTCAAACTATCCTGTTTTTTGTTACTTTTTAGTAACTTTTTAAATAGACATAGGCACCAGTCATAAAATGTCCTGTACACAGTGGGCCAAGTGCTAACATCTTTCCTCACTCAGGCAAAGTTCTCACTGTCTCTTCCAATGGACTATACCTGAGAAAGGACTTCCCTTTTGTAAGCAAATAGAGCCATAAATGATCAAAAGTATGTGAGTTTGGAGACAATTGTAAGCAAATTTGTTCAATACTATTCCATTGTGGAAGCATCCTAATATAGCATCCTAATATCAGAAAGCCCTGTTAGGTAATCTCACGCTGTTCCCTTAGCTCCCAGGATAGCTGTCCCATGCAAGGTGCTGCGCCTCCAGAATTCCTGCTCACATCAGTGAGAGTTGAGGGCACTCAGCACTTTGTACGGTAAGGCCCTAGATGAGGAATCTACTTCATCTCTGGCAGAATATTATAGTGGCTAAAAATCCTGTTTAGTGATGGGCTAGTTCTTTGTATACTTTTTGTTATTCAGCAGTTCCTTGCTATTATGTGCAGTTGTGTAACACTGAGTGTAAATCATCAGTAAGCAACATGTAAGTATAACCAAAACTAACATCTCCAGCTTCACAACCAAAAGCACCCAATTAATTGTCATTAATTTGACCCTTTGGGGTCTGGACCCTGATTATCAGAGATCCTGGCTGCTCAGCTCAGTGAAGTAGTAAGTTTCCTCTTTAGGTCAGCCACATTCTCAGAGACCATACAGCAGTCTTGGCACTATGGTTGTTTAATGTGTACCTATGCAATAAAGATGTTTGTATTTTGTGGTCTTTGATGATAAAGACATGGGCCCATTGACTTCGGGGAGTTGTGCTCGTGTATCTCAGAAAAGAATTGGGTCCAGTATTCTGTAGGTTATTTAGATGCTTGTGGCAGTTTTCTATTTGCTTTTGGGCAAAAACATGCTTTCCAGAAACATTTGTTGGCTAAACCAGAACCCCTGTTTTGGCCTTGGACCCTTAGAGATCCTTCATTGCTTGCTGAAACAAATGGGTTTTTCCTTTGGGGGTGGGGAGGGGGAATTAATAGAGGCAGTTAACATCAGCCACATGTATCTACATTAGTGATGTATTTTTACTACATTATTGAAACCTGGTGCATTAGAAACCCTGCTGCATGAATTACAGTTTGTAGTTCTTTGCCAGAGACTCTCAGGGAGACCTAATTTTAACTAAATCAGTCAATCTCATTCTTATTGGTTGTACTAATTTTCAAGGGATAAACTCACTGTAGTACTCTTGGGTTTTTTTAAAAAACAAGATTATGTGACTACATAGTGCAGAAACACTTTTGACTCATTACTATTATTAAAAAGCAAATAAAATCTCAAGTTTAATGTACCAAGAGCTGTTGCTTTGGGGAGTGGGGGAGGTGAGGGGAAACTGAAGCAAAAAAGCCCTTTGGGGTTTGAAGCATGACTTTAAAGCCATGAGAAATTATTCCTCTTGTAAACGGATACCTGCTGCCATCTAACATAATGGAAACAGGCATTTGCCCGTGGATTTGGGATTCAGTGAGCAGGACTAGCCAGAAAACGCACACAGAAAAAGTCTCTGAAAACTTCTGGGGTCAACAAACTATACAGTTTTTGGAGATTTGTTTTAATCCAATTAAATGTTGTGAATTATTGTCTTGATGGATACTGGTGTTTAAAATCATAATAAAACCAAAAGGTACATAACAAAGGTAATCTCCTAAAAAAAGAATAGATTTACACTATCCTGCATGGGATGTTTCACACCCCTCTTTCTCTTAATATAGAACAGTTACTTACCTGACAGTAACTGTGGTTCTTTGATACTTTTGTCTGTGTGAATTCCATTCATGGTGTGCAAATACCTAATGTGTGTGACTCCTGCACAAGAGACACATGCCTACTATGAAGGTCAGGGCTGCCCTGAGGATACAGGGGGCCTGGGGCAAAGCGGGGGAGCTGCGGCGCTTGTACTCACCCAGCGGTGGTCGGGGTCTTCGGCGGCATTTCGGCGGCGGGTCCTTCAGTGCTGCCGAAGACGCGGAGCGACTGAAGGGAACCCCCGCTGCCGCCACAGACCCGGACCACCGCCGGGCCAGGGCTCGCGGGGCATTTCGGCGGCAGGGGGCCCTTCAGTCGCTCTGCGTCTTCGGCAGCACTGAAGAGCCCCCCGCCGCCAAAATGCCGCCGAAGACCCGGACTGCCGCTGGGCTGGGCCTCGCGGGGCCTGGGGCAAATTGCCCCACTTGCCCCCCCCCAGGCGGCCCTGATGAAGGTGATCCACACAGACAATAAAAAAGAAAAATGCCTAGTTCTATCATTTTAGGGTGACCAGAGAGCAAGTGTGAAAAATCGGGACAGGGTGGGGGGTAATAGGAGCCTATATAAGAAAAAGACCCAAAAATCGGGACTGTCCCTAAAAAATCGGGACATCTGGTCACCCTACACCATTTTTACACAAGCCCCAGTGTGTCAGATGGATCTGTAGCAACATTATTCTATCTCCATGTTAAATGTATTCACTTACAGATTATTTTTAGGCATATGAAAGAGCTCACAAGAAATTTTGTTGTTTGTTTGTTTTTTTACACAGGTGAAGTTCTCTCCCAGTTCACAACAATGAAAAACCAGCTACAAGTATCTTCTGGGAGCCTCTTCTGACAGCTACAAGTATTTTCAGGAGGTCTTCAAAGTCAGGTAGAGCTAGCATGACTTGGATGGTCAAAAACAATATAGCTGTGACCTGGTCGTAGGTCTGAAATGCAAACTGTGCGTGATTTAGAAATCATGTACTTGGTGAGTGAATGAACAGTATATCAACTTGCAAAAAAAGGTTAGCACTAGACCTGGTTGGGAATTCGCCATCAAAATGTTTTTGCAACAGAAAATTTTTGATTTTTATCAACTTTTTTCCTGTTTCTATTGGAATAACAAACAAATTATTTCATTTAGGATTGGTTGACCCAAATCAGCTTGTTGTATCAAACTGTAGTTTTGAGTCAATTTGACATTAAGCTTTGTTCACCCGTGATTTGTCATAGGAGCTATAGTTCAGATGCCTCATTACCTATTCTTCTTTATGGGCCAGGCTCCATGGCTGGACTACATCTCTCAAGATGCACCAGTCTCTCTTCTCTGGTTGAACCGACACTATGCATCATGGGAATTGTGATTATGGTGCATCATAGGCTATGTAGTCTGGATATGGAGCTTGGCCCATAGAGGAGAATAGGGGCATGAGGCACTTAGAAATACAACTCCCATAAGGCACCACAGCAGCACAGCGGGTACAGATTAATTTTGAACTGAGCTGAAACAAAATTCAACAAACCAAAATGAAATATTTTGAATGGAAATGTCTAAATGAACTTTCTATTCCATGAAATATTTTCATTTTTGTTCTGATTTGGGATAAAAACAAATTTCAAAATGCTGGAATTTTCCATGGGAGAGAAATTCCAATTTTCTATCAGCTCCCAATTAGCATAATCCATCCTTGCCATTTTAAGGAAAAGTGCTACAGTGGCAGACTCTGAATGTGATTAGGGACATGCCATTGGCAAGCTGCAATTCTCCATGAAAGCTGAGTGGTGACCACAATTTATTATTATAATATATTCTGTATAGTGCCAACAGTTAATCCTTGCTAATGAAGAGGACAGGTAATTGATTCAGAGCAATCTGGATCACTTAGTAAACTGGGTGCAAGCAATCAATATCTGTTTTAATATGGCTAAATGTAAATGCATACATCTAGGAACAAAGAACATAGACCATACTTATAGGATGGAGGACTCTATCCTGAGAAGCAGTTACTCTGAAAAAAGATTTGGGGGTTGAGGTGGATAATCAGCTGAATGTGACGTCCCAGTGGCCACAAGAGCTAATAAATCCTGAGATACATTCACAGGAGAATCTCGAGTAGGAGTAGTGAGGATATTTTACCTTTTTATTTGGCATTGGTGTGACTGTTGCTGGAGCACTGTGTCCAGTTATGGTCCACAATTCAACAAGGATGTTGATAAATTGGAGAGGGTTCAGAGAAGAGCCACAAGAACGATTAAAGAATGAAAACAAGCCTGATAGTGATAGAGTCAAGGAGCTCAATCTATTTAGCTTAACAAAGAGAAGATTAAAGGGTGACTTGATTACAGCCTAAAAATAACTACATGGGGAACAAATATTTAATAATGGGTTCTTCAATCTAGCAAAAAAGGTATAAATGATACAGTGGCTGGAAGTTGAAGCTAGACAAATTTAGACTGGAAATAAGGCATAAATTTTTAACAGTTGGAGTAATTAACCAGTGGCAAAATTTACCAAAGTTGTATGTTTTTAGAAAAGAATGGATGTAAATCAAGATTGGATGTTTTTCTAAAAGATATGCTCTAAGAATTATTTTGTGAAGCCAGATTAGATGATCACAATTTTCCCTTCTGGCCTTGGAATCTAGGACTTTACCAATTAACCGTTAAAGCAGCCACCTGGGGCAATCAGTTAATCCCAGAAGGGCCTTCAGAAGACAGTCATGGGCAGACTGGGCTCTGACTCCCCTCAGTCGCTATGGGACAATATGCCACTAGCCATATAAGAGCCTGATCTTCAATTCCCTGATCCTAAAGTCCCTACTGGATGTAAGCACTGTGCAGAAGGCACTACACATCTTGTAGGACTATGACCTTAGACACTACAAATTAACTTCAGCTTTCTATTTGATTTTCCCTTCCTTGTGGAGAAGGATATATTTAAAACAGTATACAGTATTATGCAAACATGGGGAATACAGTGACCATCTGTGCAGCCCTCTAGAGACCCAGGGAGATAATCCTTTGCCCTTAAAAAGTGGAAGCACTCAAAATAAGGGTAACTGGCCACAGAAAAAAAATCTCATGTATTTTGCCTTGTTAAAAGATCCACAAAACTGCACTGTGTAGTTGGCTGACTGATTAAAGCAGGGGTGGCCAGCCTGAGCCTGAGCCTGAGAAGGAGCCAGATTTTACCAACGTACATTGCCAAAGAGCCACAGTAATACATCAGCAGCCCCCCATGAGCTCCCCCGCCCCAGCTTCCAGAGCCTCCCATCCACGGCAGCCCCGCCCATCAGCGCCTCCCCCTCTCTCCCCACACCTCCTGATCAGCTGTTTCATGCCGTGCAGGAGGCATATTTGGGGGAGGAGGAGGAGCAAGGGCAGTGCAGGCTCAAGGGAGGGGGCGGGAAGGGGTAGAGTGGGGGCAGGGCCTGTGGCAGAGCCATGGTTGAACAGTGAGCACCCCCTGGCATATTGGAAGTTGGCACCTGTAGCACCAGCCCTGGAGTCGGTGCCTATACAAGGAGCCGCATATTAACTTCTCTGGAGCATGTGGCTCCGGAGCCACAGGTTGGCCTCCCCTGGGTTAGATCCACAATATCCATCTGCTACCTATTGGAAACAAAGATATACATATACTCTATTTTGTTGTCGTCTTGTCTACAGTGATTTTTCTCAATGAAAATGTTCAGCTACTCGCATACTTTAAAACAAAATTATAAAGGATTTTTTAGAGAATCAAACATAGAAAGAACAAAGAACTGAGGCATTCATCAATCAGTATTTTTAGAATGAGAAAACGTGAGTCAAAGTGATTCAAGAATAGTAGGAAACATACTTCTTAAAAAAACTTTTCTCCTCTGATTGCTCAATATAGACAGACAAATGTTGCCTCCATACTAAGAAGGATTAAAAACTTTCCCCCTGACAATTGGGTTTTCACATGGATTAGAAACCCTAGTTTAGACTCCTACGTTAGAAAACCAGTTCCATCTCCTAGTTTCAACCCACCTATCGAAAGAATATAAAAGGAGGGGGGAAAGGGCTTCAAACTTTAGGAGTTTTTTTTCTTGGAGTGACCGAGATCCCTGACAGGAGTTCAATGTGTAATAGTTTCCATTGCTTATGGTACCCTTCTGAACTTCCATTTTGTGGGAATATGCTTGGATCATTGCACACAATACTGACCTGTCTCTAGAAAAGGCTCACTGTAGTTTGGCCTGGCTCCTTTCCATTTCTAGTCCCCTAAATCTGTTCCCCATTTCAACATTGCTTATTGCCACATTCCCAAACATGTTACACAAGCTTAGAGGAGCAATTTATAAGAATATTAGTAATTTGGCTGTGACCAAACAAGCCCTTTTCTCGTATAACAAATCATTCTGCCATGGAAACCAGCATTTTGTGGTTATTTGCTCACTTGTTTACAGCATTTCATTGAATGTGATATTTAAACAGCAGGCAAATGATTCAACCCAATATAAATCCATGAAAACCATGCAGCTCTGCAGCAATTTTCAAATCTAAATCCGTCTGGAAACATACTCTGAAGACTTTTCCAAAGGTGCCTGGAAGAATGTAATATATGAATGTGTAATCTTTCCACAGACAGCCAAATTGTGCCAAATCTGTATATGTAGTGAGCCTACTTTGATTTTTGTAGCCTGAGGCAGCACCACAGTCTAACAACACTGCAGTAAAATAACCTGGCATATTGTCCGTAGAGATGTTTTTCTATAACTGCAAAAAAAAAAAAAAAGGGAGGGGGGGAGAATATAAAGGCTGCACAACTCAACCTCAAGAGGGAAATTATCCATAATCACACTTAGCTCAAATGCAGTATCAGTGAATGTAGTAAATCTCACCGTCTGGGTCAGATCCTGCAACCCTTACTCACATGAGAAGGCTTTATCCCACTGACTCCAATGGGACTGCTTGTGTAGGTAGACTTGCAGGATCAAAGCCCTCACTTTGCAATGTTTTGTCAGACAGATGTGTCAAGTTAAATGGCATAGTTAGAAAAAGAAATGTCCCATTTCTTGGGAGTTCATAATCTGAACCACAACCAGTATGTCTCTTCAGCTTTTTCATCCACCCTATGAAACAATGGCAACATATTGTTACTATGCTCAACTTTAACTATGAAGCTAGTGCCTCCATAATAATCTGAAACTAGTGCAGGAGTGAAAATCTTCACCAAAGGTGACATAGCCTCTCACAGAATTGAAGGGGTGGATTTAGACAGGATCTTCAAGGTCTGGACCTATGGAGGAGGCCAGGGGGAGCAATGAATCAGAACAGGGGTGGAAGCACAGCTGGTTGTCTAAATCAACACACAAAACTCCACCTAGTAAAAACCAACAGGCACGCAGTGCAAATCACAGAACATGGATGGTTTATGCTAACGGCCAGAAAGGCCCCTTAACAAATGAGCCATCACAATCTTCACTAGCTTTAGTTTCCAAGCTGATTTAAGGTATTGCCCTATGTATACATTGCAGTCATCTAACGGCATGGGTCACTGTAGCAAAGTCCTCATCTGAAAGAAACAGTCACAACTCCCTGATAAGATGTACAGTAGAACCCCAGAGTTTCAAACTGACCAGTCAACCGCACACCTCATTTTGAACTGGAATTACGCAATCAGGCAGCAGCAGAGACCAAAAAATAAGCAAATACTGTACAATACTGTGTTAAACATAAACTACTAAAAAAAAGGAAAATTTTAAAAAAGATTTGACAAGGTAAGGAAATTGTTTCTGTGCTTGTTTCATTTAAATTAGGATGGTTCAAAGCAGCATTTTTCTTCAGCATAGTAAAATTTCAAAGCTGCATTAAGTCAATGTTCAGTTGTAAACTTTTGAAAGAACAACCACAACGTTTTGTTCGGAGTTACGAACATTTCAGAGTTACGAACAACTTCCATTCCCGAGGTGTTCATAGCTTTGAGGTTCTACTGTAGATTGAAAATACCCATCCTGATCACTGTTGCCATATGATCACCTAACAATAGCTGGGGATCCCACAATATCCCCAGATTGTGAACTTAAGTACCACATGGTGGACACATCCTCACCATATCCAGTTACAAAGTCCCACTCTACCAACATCACTTATGTCTTATCTGGAGCGACCTTCATCCAGGTAGCTCCCATCCATGCCTAACCTCTATAGCAGGGGTTCTCAACCTTTTTTCACCTGAGGCCCCTCCCCCAACATGCTATAAAAACTCCATGGTCCAGCTGTGCCACAACAACAACCTCAGCCCACCCCTGCCACACATCGCCTCCATATTGGTGCACATAACAAAATTCATTCCGCACATGGATATAAAAAATTTGTGGGAACAGTGCTGGGCAAGAACATAAGAAAAAAAAATCCTGGTAGGAACAACTGGCATCCCTTTACAGTACACAGATGAAAGAAAATGTGTAGCATCCACTTTGGAACTGAGTGTTTAGCTACAGCATGTTATTTTTGGTGAAACATGACTGGGGGATTTCAGTGCTTAAAGGATGCAAACTCCATGCCTGCTTATCATCACTGGATCCAGGCTCACCATCTACATCAAGCTGAGCCTCCACTGATATTTCCCAGTAACACCACAGAAAAAGTCTCTCTTCACTGCAGGTATTACTGTGAGTTTATTCACGGCCAGAATCCTTTGGTTCACATAAGAATTAATGCCAGAGTCTAATTTAACAAGGTCTGCAATAGCTGCAAAAGTGAGATGGCTGTGAGCCCGTCTGACAGGGGGACAATGACGCTGTTGGCCTCTCTGCTTTTTAAAATTTATCTCAGTTTTTGCATCACATACAGTGTAAGGCCAAATCGTGTCCTCAGAGGATGTGTATGCAACTCCCATTGTGTTGAATGGGCTTTATGTGCGTGTCCAAAAGCAGACAGGCCCACAGTGAATGATTGTTTTTGCTTCCTGATCTTTATTATTCTTCACCTCCCACTCCAGTCAACCAGCTGCTCTCCTCGACCCAAAGTAAAAACAACTCCTTTCCTTTAGACTTGTCTTCTTAAAGAAAATGTTACTAATCCAAACTCTGTGGAATTCATAAAATGCTGGCAAATTTCAAATTCAATTGGCCATTGACTTCAGTGAGAGCGGGATCGAGATTTTAGACAACGTTTGGCAGCATTTTGGGCTATCTCAGCATTGGAGTTGAGTGTGCTCAGCACTTCTGAAAAATCAGGCCATCATTGTCTTAAGTTAAGCAACCAAAATTAATGGACACTTTTGAAAATTTTAGCCTGTCTAATTTGCCCAAAGATATACAGTGAATCTTTGGCAGAGTGGAGTATACAAACAAGGTGTCCTGACACTAAATCCTTGGGTATGAATGCTGGACCTCACCGGTAAATATTATCTATGTGTACCTATTTTCTTATGCACATTTCTTAGTTTTTCCAAGCACTTGGAAAAATAAACACTTTTAATTTTAAAAAAATTATGCGGAGAAACAGACAGAATTTAATCTTTGCAGTGGTGAGATGCCTCAAAATCTAGCACTGCTTTCTTGTTCTGAGACACTTCCATGCAATTAGTCCTGTTACCACTGTGAATATATTAAGTGTATCCCTCCCCTACTGAGAATTCACCATTTACCATACCAGTCAAGTAGAAAATGACACTTAGACTGTCCATGCTTGTATTTTCTATCTTTGGCAGAACAAATATTTTACTTCCACTCAAATCTCCAATCTCCTACACCCCAGTGACATACATAAACAATTATCTCTAGCATCTTTTCATGCTGCCAACTATTTTCTTAGAGACAATAGGTGTGGTGATATCTTTTATTGAACCAATTTCTGTTGGTAGAAGGGACAGACTTTCGAGCATCAGAGCTTTTCGTCAGGTCTGGAGAAAGTAGTCAGAATGTCTGAGCTAAATACAAGCTGGGACAGATTGTTAAGCACCAGGGTTACACACACTCACCCTACCTTCCCCTCCACACCTCACTTAAAATAAAGAAAAAAAGCCTCCACTGACTGCATGCTCCTAGTTGTCACCTACCACACCACACTAGATTCATAGATTCTATAAATCTATGGGCAGAAGGGACCACTGTGATCATCTAGACCAGGGGTGGGCAAACTATGGCCTGTGTCTAGCCCATCAGACCTTTTAATTCAGCCCTCGAGCTCCTGCCGGGGAGCAGTGTTGGGGGCTTGCCCTGCTCTGTTTGCCTGGCGCTCCCGCCAGGGAGCAGGGTCGGGGGCTTGCTCTACTTCGGCGCTCCCACTGGGGAGCGGGGTTGGGGGCTTGCCCCGCTCCGCCCGCCCGGCGCTCCTCAGCCCCCAACTTGATGAGCACCATCTTCCTGCACGCAGAGCCACACTGCGCAGGTGCGACCAGCACCGCTTACCCAGACTTCACCATGCTGTTTCCAGGATCGGAACACTCCCCCCACATGCAGCCCACCCAATCCCTAAAGCACCAGCCTCCTCACGCCAGCGTCCGCCCAAACTAGCCAATGATCAAGGCCAGCAGCATCGCAGGATACCGCCCCTAATCGAGGACAATTAGGAACTGCAAGCTCCTTCATTGACCAATCCCTGAGGTACTGCTCCTCCGAGAGACTCACCTCATTCCTCATCAGCCGATCCCGGTCTCCTACAGCCCCACCCTCGAAACTCTTGAAACTGCCCCGGGGCCGTACCTGTCCCAGCGAGGGTGCCTCTGCTTGTGGCGGTGCCTGGTACGGCCACCTTGGTGTCACTGTCGGCAGGGCCCGTAGGAGTCCCCGGTACTACCCCTGTAGAGCCCCCTCTCCGCACTCCACCACTGAGTCCTCCCACCCCACCTCAGTAACCTCCCTTACCATATACAAACTTTTAATGAACGCGGATTTCTACAATGGGAATGACACCGGACGTTGATGCCATTGTAAAGAAAGGTGACCACCTGCATTGTTCACATTAATCAAAGAGGATGTGGAAAGGGGGTAAGTTTGGTTTAATTACTGTAATATGTTATGGTGGTATATTTATAATAGTAAGTAAGGTTTTATGTTTATTTCCACTAAAATGTATCTTTATTAAATATAGTTTATTTAAATATCTCTGAATTGTTAATTTCGTGAGCATTCATGGCCCACCATACAATTTCCATACCCAGAGGTGGCCCTCAGGCCAAAAAGTTTGCCCACCCCCTGATTTGGTCTGACCTCCATAGAGCTTCCCCCAAATAATTTCTAGCCTAGAATATATCTTTTAGAAAAACATCCAGTCGTGATTTAAAAATTGCCACTAATGGAGAGTCCACCATGACCTATGGTAAATTGTTCCAATCATTAATTACTTTCACGGTTATAAATTTACACCTTATTTCCATTCTCAATCTGTCTAGCTTAAACTTCCAGCCATTGGATCATTTATACTTTTCTGTGCTAGACTGAAGAGCCCACTATTAAATATTTGTTCCCCATGTAGGCAATCAAGTCACCCCTTAACCTTCTCTTAGTTAAGCTTAATAGGTTGAGCTCCTTGAGTCTATCACAATAAGGCATGTTTTGTGTGGACCAGAACTGGACAGAGTATTCCAGCAGGCAGTCGCACCAGTAGATAAGCATATTTGTCTTTTACTTCTGCTTGATTCTCAATTAATACACTGGGTGGTCGCATTTTCCAATTTGATCCTTGCCTACAGTTTGGCAGGAGTTGCTACATCTGCCCCAGCACAGGAGCAGGACGGGTATTTACAGTAAGGCCTGAAGTGCCCTGACTAATCTAGCATTGCATTTATTTGCACTGTATCCTGTGTTTGCTCTAACCTGAGCTTTAAAATTCCTGAATACTGAAAATCCACTAACATTGCCCACACTTTAAAAATCAAAGGGCAGAATGGAATCTCTCTCGTTTCCGTCTATGGAAGTTTTGCTGTGTGATGGGTTCAGGAATGCAGCACCTAACCTAAAGCTTTGCAGGCCATCAGAGTGTTGGGTTACTGAAAGTAGAGGGAACCCAAATGCTAAACGTGGACATTTCTTTACATCTTTTCCCAAGAGGCTGCCACCACTGACTAGCTCAGCCCATGCCCATGTGTAAAATATGTTGATAGCATCCGAAACTGTGTGTTAATCAGATCTTTCTGGGGTTACGCCTGTTCCTTCATATTGGGTCACCACGAATGGAATTTAAGATTCATGATGTTTGTTCAAAGTTTTAAGAAGTTAACATGTAAATTATTCAAACCTATACAGGTTTTTTATTGTTAGTGCGGATTAATAATTACCAGGTTGTTTTTCAGCAAGTCAAAAGACTTGCATACTATATCCTGCAGGAAGCTGAGATGTGAGGAGTTGGAAGAGGAGTCAGAAAATATGGTGGGAGAGAACCTTTTTGCTGCCTTTTTAGAATTGGTAGCAGGTGACAAAGTAACAATACTTGGTTTTTGAGGCTGGCATTGCAAAAACAAAGATAGAACCCAATCCAAAATGTTACGCTGTGCAAAAACTGTATCGGGAATATTTCTCTTTGCTGTGCTGAAAGTTCTTTAAAGGATGGCTATTTACAAGGGCCTCGTTGTTTTGTAAATGAAAGAAGCAACTCTCTTCACTCCAAGCTGTTGATCAAGCACAGTTTGCTGATAAGAAAAAAATAGCTAAAACATTGTGTGGGGATTGTTAAAGGATGTCATTTTAAAATATTAGAATTAAGATTTTTATATGTTAAACTCTCATAATATGCTAAATAGAAGTCTTTATTTTGTGTATCCTCTTTGTTACCATTGCTGACTAACTATAGCAACAATGTGAGAACCCACAATCAATTAAAAGTAAATATATTGCTTTGAAAAAGTGATAATAAAGAATAAGAATTAGTAACACTATTTTTCACTCATTATACCTCCCATCCAAGGTTCTCAAACAACAACGAATGAATTTAGCTTCTCAGTACACCTACTGTGTAATCTGTTTTACATAAAGGGAAACAGAGGCACCATTCGGGCTTGATTCACCTACATGAGTGCAGTGGGTTGCAATTCCTACAAATTACACTCATGGGGGAAGCTGTGCCAGACACACTTCACCTTAGGGAGGTAGGTTCACCTAGAAGGACATACCTTTAAGTTCTAGTTGGGCTTATACAGGAGCCCAGCTAGCAATCACCTTGGGAAGTGACCTGAATTTTCACATCTCTCAAGTGCCCTAGCTCCACTTCCTCCTTGACCAGTCACTCACACGTTAGGGGCTACATCGGCTGCCCCTGAACCTCTGGGGAGAGCAGGGGTTGTGGGTAACTTGCAGTGTTGTGTCCTCACTCAGGGCTGGCTCTAGCTTTTTTGCCGCCCCAAGCACGGCAGGCAGGCTGCCTTCGGCGACATGCCTGTGGGAGGTCTGCTGGTCCCGCGGCTTCGGCGTACCCACCACCAAATTGCCACCGAAGCCGCAGGACCGGCAGACCTCCCGCAGGCATGCCACCGAAGGCTGCCTGACGGCCGCCCTCACAGGAACCGGCAGGGCGCCCCCTGCGGCTGGCCGCCCCAGGCACGCACTTGGAGCGCTGGTGCCTGGAGCCGCCGCTGCCCTCACTTTAGGCAGGTTTTCCAGTGGTAGGGATCCACAGTCTGAGTTCTGCCCATTGAATGACTTGCCCAAGGAAGCAGGTGGCAGAACTAGGACTAGAACCCAAGTGTCTTGATTCATGGTCCTGTATCTTAACAACAGGAGCCTCTTCCTTCCCTGCTGCTGGCTTGACAACCTAGGAGACCAAACTCATCTTTTTACAACCAAATCAGGCTAAGTTACAGGCTTCCTTATGATGCCGCACCTATGCCATGGTGGGGTGTCTATAAGGGTAAGAGGGAAGTCTCCACAGCTATTTAGACCTTGGCCTCTGCATTGAAACCACCTATCAAAAAGGGCCAATTGTGGTAGTGTGAGATGTGGACCCCATGCCCGCTGGGAACTGGGCTAAAACCACTACATTTATTTAACAGAATGGATGCTGTTACTTTCTTTTTATTGGCAGATAAGAGATTAGCCATTTTAGTTGTATCCATCATAGGGCAAAAGTCCCCAAAATGTGGTCAGTAACCAGAGGTAGTTCATGGCGCTCTTTTTGGTGGTCCACAGACAGCAGACTGCTCTTCTCCTTGTTTCGAGCTGCTAATTATAATAAACTACAGCTAAACATTTCTTTTCAACATAAGTAGTTTGTAGTTGGTACAGGAATGTTATGAGAGCATGTATGGGAAGGGAGGGGGTCTTCACAATCACAAAAGAGTTTGGAAATTGAGCACAAAACAACCTAATTTTTATATATATCTATAGAGAGAGAGAGAGATATACCTATCTCATAGAACTGGAAGGGACCCTGAAAGGTCATCAAGTCCAGCCCCCTGCCTTCACTAGCAGGACCTTTCTATTAAGATGTAATACCCGTTCTGAGAAAAGAATCCTGGGAACAGGAACTGGCTGCTTGCACCAGAAATGCCTTACCCATGGGTAAAAAGTTAAACAATGACTTTGTGACTGCATCCACCTAACAACCATTAGGCAGTAATAGCTTCCAGTCATTGCCAACATCATGGGGTGAGAGTCTCTGCCACGCCTCCAGGATGCATAGTAAAGAACTTGCAGTCTAGGGGGAGAGGGGGCCATGGTGACTTTAAGCCACCTTTGTACCTTCCTAATCCTGGGCTTCTCAGCAGTGACTAGAATCTCCATATCACTGTGGCCCTGCCTCCAGATTGCCCCTCTCACCTCCAGCCCTGCCCTGCCCTAACAATAAGCCAGGGCTTCCTTGGAGGACAGCCTTACTCCCTTACATGGATGTCTTACACTGTGCCTGCACCAGGGGAATGCTCCCCTGGCTGGATACAGGACTTTTAGACCCCATTTACTTAGCATAAAGGGTCCAAAGCAAGGTCTGAACCTTGCCCCTAGATTTTAATTGCTGCCCTAGAAGTGAAATGCTCTGAGAGAGCCTTAACAAATCCCTAAGCTATCCTCTTCCTTAAACAGTCATGCCTTCTTGTGGGTTCAAAATACAAAGAAACGTTCAGACGAACTCAGCAAATTTTGCGAGCAGTGTATCCTTTTTTAAATTAAAGGTAACACTTAGTGCATAACTGAATACAGTGTCATGTAAAGTTGTTTTAAAGGAAGCATTGCTGTTGTCCAAGGGGGAATCCAGTTCAGATGCAATTGGCTTGTTTTTCCTCTAACATCAGATGCAGAATGCCTCCATTCTCCTTTACAGAAGAGATTTATATACTGCCACTCTTCTGGTAAGAGACTTGAATAATGTAGTACTATTTAGACAAGATCGATTTCTGGCTAAAATTAGTGGGTCACTGCAGATTATTCCTATCCGTAGCCAGTATCATATCACACAAATGCATTAGGACATTTTTCTGGACCATGATGTCTTTATACTTATTGGAACAATTACACAATCAACAAATGGAAAGGCACTCACTGAGGCTGACCTGGGATTCAGAGGTTGCCTCTTAATTTCTTGAACTTTCTTTTCAGTGTACAAAAATATATTCCCCAAAAATCAATAATACTGATGTCATTTCTTCTATTATTCATCTATTTTCCTTAAGGTAACACAATATAGAATAGAACATCTACACAAACACACATAGATAAGTATGCCCACAGTCTCATTTCTATACTTGTGGCAACATTGGCTAGGTAAACCTGGTGTCTAATGTTAGATTTTCAGATTCCAACTTGGAAATCCATTACCAATAAACAAGATAAAACTTAAGTCATATCGACCATTCAGTTGGCCTCCAAGGTTCTGGTCAACCATGTTGCTAGATTTGAACTCTTGCTCCCTGGGGCAGCATGATCTGAATCATGGCCACAAACTCAGATGGCAATACTGGCATTTTGCATGGTTTATTTAATGCAACTCACTATTTTGTGCCTTCAAGCGTCCCCTACTGCTGGTAGTTATGCTCTGTCTCTCCTGCATTTTATCTGTTGCAGTATATGAGCACCAGAGAGGTTGGGAAAGTTAATATAGGGAAGTCCTAAATGACTACTCAAGTGGAGAATCAGACCCATAAAGGGAAAACTGTGACAGCCCTTTGTAAGTGGGAAGCATGCAAAGAGTTTCTACATCCTGATCCATGGACTGCTCGCTTAGCACATTCTTAGGGGCATGAAGAGGGGGTGTAGAGGAAGCAGGACCATTGTCTGTGGAACAGGCTATCCACACTGGGGTGAGCAGACTGTATTTTCCTAAAGGATGATATAGCCCACACAGTCCCTCTAGGTACCATTGAAGAACATGATGCAGATTGGGTGGTTGTGGTTCTACACTGTCCTTATTTGAGCCAGTGGATAAATACCACAATTTGGACAGGGGATGCATGGGAACAAATGGTACATTCTCCATGTTGGTTGCACAAAATTCCTCGCCCAACACACATTGTTTCAGATCCTCAACCACAACTAGGTAAGAAATTCTTTACCCTGGGGTCCCACTTGCCTTGGAAGTGTTGGATAAAAATGAGTGAATAAAGCAGCAATTTAAGAAATAGGATCAGAGCTATGTATGAGAACAGATATGGATATCATTACGGAAAAAAAATCTGTTAAAAGTAAATTGCTGAAGAGTTTATGGGGGATGGTGGTGGAGTGGAACAACAGTTGGGTGAATGCTTTAGCCTACATTTCAAGGGCAAAACTGCAAATACTTTATAGCTAGCTTCAATCTCACCGAGCTCCAATTAAAATCCTGTGTAACAGATGGCAAATTCTGAGTCATAAAACATTATTATTTGGCAACAAACTTATGTTTGTTCCAAAGGGATTCTTGCCATATACTGCTCTGAAAACTGTGCATAGTCTGTACCAGTCAACAGCACAGTTCCTACCCTGGCAAGCAAAGCTCCAAATCAGTTTACACATGAACAGATATTTGAATATGAATGTCTAATATGAAAAATACAAATACCAGTTTGAGGCAGAAAACCAACCACAGACATGCGTAATCTGGAGATCACTTTTTTCTGCTTGTTTCCTTGGTGATTTATGCATACAGGTTGCTATCTATGAACAGATAATATTTTTTAAAGAGCGAGGTGGAATTTAACAAAATGTTAGGTAGTGAGTGAATTGTTAAGATATGGGCATTAATAGTGATTTTGATCTTCAAAGCACTTTACCCACATTTTAGAGGTGGAGACTGAGACACGGAATCTTGCCCAGGCCCTAGAGGGAGTTACTGCCAGTGGTGGAGTTATGAGTTCCTGGCTACAGTCTTGTCCTCAGGCCCATTAGGCCCCGTTTGTCTAATTACATTAACAGAATTAATACAAAATTTAAAGCACGTGACCTGTCTGTAGCAAGGCTCTTTATCAAGGAGTCCTCCATAAGAGTTACATTTTAGCATAATGTACAAAACTAATAGAGGACATTCCAATAGGGACATAATTCATGTTGTGGCGCACATAAGTCATGTACTGAAATCTTATACAGTCCTGAATGAATGAGTACAAAATACATGTGTTGCACAGTGAAATTTACAATATAAAAGTTAGCTGTTTTGCATATTACACACACACACCTGACGGGGGGAAGAGGCAAGTGGCCAAATGATAATCAAACTAATATGTCTTCTGACTTGAGCATCTGGAGCCCTATTTCTTCCTCCACAGGATATGGGTAACACGCCCTGGCTTCAGTGGAGTTACTCATATCCTGTGGAAAAGGAGAATCGGGACCCCAACTGGGAAAGGGAAGAAAACCATAAATGACTGAAAAGCAGTGAATATTCACACAATTATGTGATGAGTAAGGCTTATTCAAACCCGTGGGAAGAAAAGAGTTTGCTCTGATCAATGTGAAGAGTACAGCCTCTCTTTTTCAGTAGATAAAACAAGTTCCATGTGTACAGTTTATCAAGTGCATGGAAACTGGTTAAACTGCATCTTTTCCCAAGCAACACACCAGTAAAAGCTAGGAACTGTCCACTGTGGGAGAGAAAGCATATGGACCTGCAACTAGTAGGACTCAATGGTATAATTAGCTGTTATGGCTGTTTCCTTTTAAAAGTTTGTCCATCCACAGGAGCAATTGCCATTTTGTGACACAGAACTGATTGCAGCAGAGAGGAGATTCCAGTAGTGAGCACAAAAGTGATTTACATTTTGTTCTCTCTTGTTTTATTGCTTCTGTTAATCTAAAATAAAGGTTCACAGCCTGGGTGCTGTGAACAGGTATCAAGAGACACAACAATTCTGCCCTTTTCATTGTGCTAAGTGTGAAGGGGATCCCAACTAGATCCTGGCTAGATGGAAGGAGGGTCCTGGTAGGGAAAAGGTTGAGACACACTGATTTAAATAAGAGTCATTTGGCCTGATATTTTGTGTGTGTGTGTGTAGATTCTACCTTTGTAATTAAGGATTTCTCCAGCATTTTCCTTGTGTGCATTACATTTTCCCTTCCAACTGCTGGAGCTACTGACCTGACTGAACATGTGCACTGGTTCAGTGAAGACCAACTTTATAGAAAGTGTCCTGGCACAGTTTAGGGTGTAATCTTGGTATCAAAAATATATGGGGTAAAATCCTGGCCCCACTGAAGTCAAGGGGAGTTTTGTAGTTGATTTCAGTGGGTCCAGGATTTCACCCATCCACTAAGGATATGTCTAGACTAGGATAAAAGGTGTTCTTTTAAAAAATGTGTTAACCAGTATGTTTTAAGACAGATATTAAAAAACTGTAATACAGACAGTGCAAGTTGTATTTGAACACGTTAGTTGGTCAAGGTAAACCCTAGGGCCAATGGGACTAATTGTGTACTTGAGCACATGCTTAAATGCTTTGCTGAATTGGGGCTTTATAATCTAACCGTTGGTCACTACATGAGTGTCCAGAGTCTCATTTCTGTCTCTAAAGCCAGTACTTTGTTATCTCATGTCCTTTCTTGTGAAGTTTGATGGTGTGACCAAATCTCCAGATAAAATAAATAAATAAATAAATAAAAATCCAAGAACATAAAAAATGTCAAAGCTTTTCTGACACTGGTTATCAGAAAAATAGAAGTAGCTGATATTAAACATTCGCTGCTGATTTTAACATGGTCCAGCTCACTTCTCCTTTGCATGCTGAAGAGTTTCTGTATGCAAGATGTCAACATGCATGCATCTCTCTGACACATCATCTTGCTTGTGAGGTTTGGCTAAAAAATCAAACCCATCAATGACAGCACTGAAAAATATTTGCCTCTAGTAACCTTCCTGCTTGTTCTCCAGATGCTTGTTTTAAAGCCACACACTTTCTGCTACTAGAAAAATTAAAAACTATAAACATTGACTCACTGGCTGAAATAAAAACCAAGAGTTCCTGAGAAAGCTTTTTAAAAGGACTGGAGTTTTCTTCCCATAAAACAGACTGCATAGTATTTGGTTCTTCATTTTTACTGATTAATATGTTCCATCTCACTCAGAAGTGAGCACTCAGCCCAGAACCATTTACCTCTTTTTCATCATTGTACGTACTCAGTGATCTGTTCTCTGCCTCGGATGGCGTAACAGGCACCAGCTTGGTCAAATGCTGCCTCATGCTGTACAGAGGGACACAGAACCACTTAGTGCATTTACAATTCCTTTTCCCTCCATTCTCTCCGGCAGTTAGCCATTATTCTGTCTCTTCAAATATCTGGCTCCTCAGTAATACTGTTCGTAAACAGCATCCAGATGTTAATAAACATGTCAGATTTATTGTTCTTCATGTGCACAACCTTTTCCATTTCAACATTTTCTACAATTTATTTAATCCACCCTGAAGTCTTTGTTGCTTGCTTATGTTTCCATCTCACCATAATATATTTTCTTCTCTCTAGAATACACTATATGAGCGTCAAGGGAAGAATTCCTTTAAATCTGAACCAAAATAACATTCATTTGTTTCAAACCCCAAGAAATAGATCCCACATTTAAATTTATGCCCTTTGGAGTTTCCACTCACATTTTCTGGACAGGAATCTACTGTGGAACGTCACTCAATGTTCAAGTCGGAGTTCAGAAGTGAACTTTTAATTTCAGATTTCAGCATAACAAAGGCTGCTGCGCTATATTTTTTAATGTGATTCATTCAATTGAAAATAAGTTGCCAGGTCAGAGCTATCATTTATAAATCAATCCAGCCAGAACAAGACTGACAAGTGATAGAAATACAATATACAGCATCTTGTACAATGGGGTTGGGGGCCCAGCTGCTACCACATAAAATAAAATAAATAAAATAACCATTTAACTCTGCCCTGCCCCTTACCCTGCCCCTTCCCTGAGGCCCCGCTCCTGCCCCACCCCTTCTCCAAGGCCCTGCCCCGCTCACTCCATCCCCCCTCCCTCTGTTGCTTGCTTTCCCCCACCTTCACTCACTTTCACCGGGCTGGGGCAGGGGGGTTGGGTTGCGGGAGGGGGTGCGGGCTCTGGGCTGGGGCCAAGGGGTTTGGAGTGTGGGAGGGGGTTCTGGGTTGAGCCTGGGGTAGAGGGTTGGGGTACAGGAGGGGGTGCAGGGTGCAAGCTCTGGAAGGGAGTTTGGGTGCAGGAGGGGGCTCAGGGCTGGGGCAGGGAATTGGGGTGAAGAAGGGGGTGCAGGCTATGGGAGGGCGTTTGGGTGTGGGAGGGGTGAGGGTTGTGGGCTCAGGGGATTGGGGTGAAAGAGGGAGTGAGCGGTGTGGGGTGTGATTGCAGTTCATGTAGACATATCTGAGCTAGCTTTAATCTAGCT
>NW_020664435.1:12268843-12291698 GCF_002925995.2 Terrapene triunguis | reverse complement strand
TGTTGAACCTCATCAGATTTCTTTTGGCCCAATCCTCTAATTTGTTTAGGTCCCTCTGTATCCTATCCCTACCCTTCAGAGTATCTACCACTCCTCCCAGTTTAGTGTCATCTGCAAACTTGCTGAGAGTGCAGTTCACGCCATCCTCCAGATCATTAATGAAGATATTGAACAAAACCAGTCCCAGGACCGACGCTTGGGGCACTCCACTTGAAACCAGCTGCCAACTAGACATGGAGCCATTGATCCAGACTGCTGCACTGGGCAGCACAGTATGGAGAGGAGGTGACCAGCCCTCTGTGGAGAAAGAAGTGGTTCAGGATTATTTAGAAAAACTGGACGAGCACAAGTCCATGGGGCTGGATGCGCTGCATCCCAGGGTGCTAAAGGAGTTGGCGGATGTGATTGCAGAGCCATTGGCCATTATCTTTGAAAACTCATGGCGATCGGGGGAGGTCCTGGATGAGTGGAAAAAGGCTAATGTAGTGCGCATCTTTAAAAAAGGGAAGGAGGAAGATCCGGGGAACTACAGGCCAGTCAGCCTCACCTCAGTCCCTGGAAAAATCATGGAGCAGGTCCTCAAGGAATCAATTCTGAAGCACTTAGAGGAGAAGAAAGTGATCAGGAACAAGGGAGGAACATCTCTCAAGGGTGTGGATTTTTCACACCCCTGAGAGACAGAGCTATGCTGATGTAACTTTTCAGTATAGATCAGCCCTTAAAAAGGGAGAAGCTAAGCCCAGAAGGCCCCAGCCTAGGGAGGTGGACAGACCTCCCACCCCCGACTCCCACAGAGGAGTACAGAGTGGTAGGACAGATGGCTGGAGGATCCTACAACACAGAAGCAAGAACTGCTTTTTTATTTCTGTTACTTTAGTTTCTTTTAGAACTGAGAGTA
This sequence comes from Terrapene triunguis, assembly GCF_002925995.2. NCBI lineage: Eukaryota > Metazoa > Chordata > Testudines > Emydidae > Terrapene > Terrapene triunguis. Next base: position 12,290,800 of record NW_020664435.1, on the reverse strand, counting down.
GGGGACAGGCCCCAGGGCAGACCCTTGCTTAGAATACTAGCACCCTGAGGAGAAGATGAGCTGATGTAGGAAACAGCCCAGGGAAGAAACAAGAAGTCTGACCAGACGGACCTTACCCACTTGTTACAAGGATGGAACCCTGGGTAGAGGGAGGGACTGGGATCCCTTACAGCCTCACTGGCAGGACTAGTTGGAAGACCCCAGATGGAAGGGGCCTGAAGGAATATTTGGCCCTGGACCAAGACTGTCAACCTGGTATGAGGCCCTGAGACTACTGGATGAAATCCTATTTTGCCCTGAAAGGGACGAGACCAAAAGGGCCAAGTCACAAGGCAAAAGTAGACCACTAGCGGACTGGCTCGCAAGACTCCAGAGAATGAAACCCCACAATACCCCACCTAACTGCAAGGCATCAGCTGGTTAGTCACTTTGCCACCAGGATAATTTGTCAAATCCGAAGATAGACCAACGTTTCCAGAGGAACTGTTCCGTTTGGACTGGTGATTCTGATATCCTTTTAATACCATCATTTCCTATTCCGAGAGACTGCACACTGGCTGCTGACCTACTTCAAAGAACCTGTACCAACAGCCACATTAAAAACAACAAAAAAAGCATCCGAAGAAGTGGGCTGTAGCCCACGAAAGCTTATGCTCTAATAAATTTGTTAGTCTCTAAGGTGCCTCAAGTACTCCTATCCTAGAAGCAGTATCTTAAGTATAAACATTTTCCCATGTTAAACTAGCTGGTTTATTTCCCCCAAAGAAGCATTGTTAATACATCAGATTGGCAAATGTTGTGGTCATTTAAACAGAATGTTTGTTTGTGTATTGACGATGTAGATCTTCTTTGTTCACCTTGGGCAGCAGCAGCACCCAGGGAGATTCACCTCCAGGAGAGATGCAAAGTTCCACCAAAGCAGGGAGGTTTTCATCAGTGGTCAGGGTTCCCCACAGGACGACCTATGGTGACGACTTCTGGGAGATACTCAAACTGGCCCTGCACCCGCCACTTCTGCACCCAGCCAGCTCCTGCCACTTTTCTGACAGCACAGGCTGGCTTTGGCACCCCCATTGAAGCAAGGTTGCAAACAGCTTTGGCATTTGTGTCTTCCCTCTGAGTGAACCTTTCATCACTGGCAGTCCACAGCCTGGGTTTCATGTGACAGTAAATAGAACCCAATGTACATCCACGTGGCAGAGTACACTGAAAAGGCCGTTAGTGAGTGAATTCTCACTGCTACCCTATGGGAGGCTTTCACTCTCCAGTGACCTGCACTATAGGTTTATCTTGAAAGACAGAAATAATAAACATACCTTTGAAAATACACATCTTTCATTGCCATAGAATACATGAATCTCACTTCGGTACCACACAGAACACACCATTACACTGTATTCCTTAAGGATTGAAGAAAAAACCCAAACAAATATCAATAAGCAAATGATAGAGAATGAGTGGTAAAAAGAGAGTGCTTTATCCCTGAGACCAGTGGGATGAAGAGGCAACATCCTGTAAACACTAGCTGCCTACATTTTAGTTTTATGTGCTCAAACAAACTTCCAAACAACCTCCACAAACTGATTCTAGGCCAAAATAGAATTTCTTTGGGCATCAAGCAGTGTATTTTTGGGAAGATCAGCCTGTGGCTGAGGTGGTGGGGAGAGGAAGGGAGTGCAGATGAGTCACACTTTTAATTGGTTGCAGAAACTTTCACTGCTGCTACCCTCTTTTTTGGACATGAACCAGTTTTTCATTTTTTCTTCACAGTGGTAAATGCTGATGTTGATGTAGATTTGTGTTTATCCACATACAAATAATGTTGGCTGCTATTTATAGGGTGATTTTTTAACATCTTTGGTAATAATAAAAATATTAAGTACCTGCCTTTCTTTAGCTTGATTTGTAATGATTCCATAGCCTAGCTTGCTGTGGACCTTTTAAAGGTGCCAGAAGTCTGGCACTCCACCCCTCTGCTGAGCGTGTGCAGCCAAGCTGTTTACTGAGGGGGAGGAAGGTACATTCCATTCTCATTTACACGTGAATCCAGAGTAACTCCATCTAACTGAAATCAGACTCTGACCCAGGGAGTGCATTGCACTTGGGAAACTAAAATTAAAACACAAGAAAACAATAGGCATTTATAATGTACTCAGGCTAGAGTCACTGTAACCTACTGATGTACTGAGTACAGTGGGAGAGATGCTATTAAATCTATGTCTCCATAGGGGACAAGTTCCATTTTCCATTCCTAGGCCCTACCTATTGTGCATTTTTTTGACTCATCTGCAGACAAGGTGAGAAAGGGTGCCCCAAACAATGCTCAAAATTTAAGGATCAGCATGATGCTGTCTCCATGAAACAGCACCAAATGTGCTGGTGTGAAGATTACCAAACAGTAGCACAGAATAGTTGTATGAGGAGAGGGGGAGGGTGACAGAACTTGTCCCATAAGGACACGCTACAACCCCTTTTCTACAACCATTTCTGTCAGCACAAAGTTTGTATGAACACGCACGCACACACACACACACACACACACACACACACACAGGAGAGATGGGAAGGGGGCATCAAGTCACTGTCTGATCAGTCTATCCATCCCTCTCTGCCTGAAACGCAACATGTAGCTCAGCTCTGAAGGAGGTAGAGGTCAGCTCTGGTCTTAACGTCACCACACCTGCGAGCTAGGGAAGCATTGTTATCCCCTTTTCACAAAGGAGGAAATGGAGAGATTTGTAAGTTAAAAGACTTGCTCAAGGTCACACTGTGGCCCAGATTCTCCCCTGGCTCCCCTCCCGCTCCACTTGGCACTGGAATGGGATGGTAGGGGACAAAGGTAGATTTACATCACCTTCATAGCTCCCTAGTTTTGAAGCCTGCTGCAGGTACTAAATTACTCTGAACCGCCAATGAATACAAAGGGCTGTTCCAGAAACTGGGGATCACTGGACCATGGTGGTATGATGGGCACACCCACTATTCCCAAGCCACTTCTCTTATGCTTGGGAAGAGAAGAAATAGAGGACCGATAGTGCTACACTGTGAGCTCATCACTTGGGAAATCCCAAGGTAGCCAGTTAAGCACTACCAAGCAAGGCAAAGCAGCTGGTTCATAGGAAAGAGTTAGGGCCAGCAACTCAGCCAGGAATAGAACAAGACTACTGGCTCTTTACTGTAACTACTACGGCATATTCCCTCCTTGGAGCGCTCTCAAACTGGTAAACAGCCACATCTCACTACTCAAGAATGAGAGTGCCTGACAAATGTGTTACATACTGACAAAGGAATTCATATCTTTCCATCATTCTTTAGTCCCTGACTTTAGAAGGCTTTCCCCCTCCCAGTGAACCTTGTTCCTCACTTTACCCTCCACTTCTTTGATCCTTTGTTTCACACTGTATTGCTTGCCACATTTGTTTTCACCTCTTAGAAAGCTGACTATATGGACTTGTTTTTTCAGTTTGAGTTCTTGCACTTTTACCTAAAATTTACTAGCCCTGAGCTGAGTAACAAATTGGGTATTCTTAATCACAGGGGCAACGTTTACTGCAGAAAGAGGATAGAAGCCTAACTATAGAGACAGTGTTACTGCTCTGACTTCTAACTACAAGGGATTATGTACACAGACTGCGCCAAAGCATATCTTCAAATGCTCACAAATAAACAGGATCTAAGGGAGATTTGATTAGGGGATGGATAAGGTAGCAGTTTCTCCTTTCCATCAGCTTGATATTCAATACATCAGTGAGATAATAGCTTGAGCTTGCAAGGACAACCGTTTGTATCTCTGACTTGTGGGTGCCACACTTATGCCCTGCCAAACAGTAGTGTGAAAATGTTTGCAGGCTTCTGGCCTTTGTATGCAGGGAGCAAATGAATATGTAAGTTGATCATAGGAGTTTCCAGGTTATACAAATACAGGAACTCATATTGCAATAATGCCATTTATTGCCCAATATGTCTTTGAGGACATTAATTAGCTATGTGGTCTCCTGCCAAAACCTTTCCATTCCAACCAGAATGGATGTCTATGATGATATATGCCTTGTGTTTGGATAATACAGTTCCCAGATATACTTTACTGTATGTTCTGTGGACCAAGACAATTCAGTGAACTGTTAGGATCAAAACTCTTCCTTTTTTGTGTTTATCACTGAAGAGTAAAGGAGTTGAACACATAGTAGGAGTGGCAAAGCCATGCCCTGACATGAAGTTATGGCAGCAAACCCACAATCTTGCTAGAATCCAAGTAGCAACTACCTTTGTGCTCAGAGGGGCAAAATATGCATTAGTAGGGATGTAACGAATACTCAGGTGCCCCACATCTAGTGTGATTATTTGGCTACACAAGTGGCCACATAATTTGCCTTTATGTCAAGCTGCCACATAAATCCTGTGTATGTTGCACAAATGCACAGAGGTGATGCAATCTGCTTCTGAGGGGCTCAGCCCACCATTCTGCCTTCCTGCCACCATCTTCATCATCTGTTTCTTTGTGCAAGGAGAAACAGAATCCAATCTGTTCCACAGTTCTGTGATTTTTTTCCCCCTCAAAAGGAAGCTTGGAGAATTTCTGTGCCTGTACCCGTGCTGCTCCCATTAAAAAAGAGAGAGAGAAATTTCAAACCCAAATGAGGACAGCTGCAAAGTAAGATCATCAGTGGTCATGAAGTTCACCTCCTTAACCCTCCTTCACCCCTTAGCAACTCCACAAGACAGGAGACTCGCTGGCCAGCTGGAGGAGTGAGGAATCAGGGGCAGCTAGCTGCAGCAGGGGTCACAATGTTTGTCGGGTCAGAAAAAGGCTTGTGGTAGATGGTGGCCTGCTCTTCCCTCTCACTCTTCCAGCCTTAGGTGACAGAAAACTGTCTCCAAACAATAGCAGCAGAGGGAAACAAAAGTCTCCCTCTTCTTCCTATAGAGAAATATGAACTCCTGAATTTAATCCCATTTATCTCAGTATGGTGTTAACTTCAGAAGTAAAACCTAGAAGCTACTTCTACAATTTCCTCTTCCTTTCCCTCCTCAAACTTCTCGTTAGAGTCTACATAGTGCTTAACCACTTCACTCATCAGGTCCTGAAAAGTAGGGTGACCAGATGTCCCATTTTTAAAGGGACAGTCCTGTATTTAAGCCCTCCTGCAGGTGTCCTGACTTTTTCTTAAAAAAGGACAAATTGTCCCGTATTTTCTGTCTCCTCCCCCATCAGTACTGGCGGGACCTGCTGCTAGCTGGATCCCTGCTCGCCAGCCTCTCGCCCACCAATGGTGAGGGGGGGAGGAGGTCTAGTGGCTGACAATGGGGATGGGTGTGCAAGGCTGGTGGCGGGGCAAAGATGCAGTGCGTGGGGCCAGCCACTCCCCCTGCCGGGCCATCAGTGCAGCCCCTGCTATGTGCCGGTTCTCGGCCAGCAGGGCCCCACCCCCATCCCATTTCCGGCCAGCACTGGCTGCGCACTGCGAACTGCGATGGCTGATGAGTGCAGGCAGGTGCCAGGCAGCAGCCGCTTATGTGTTGCCACTTTTGCCCACCCAGCGGCCCTTTACATGCTCCCCCTCTTGCTGTCCTCTCCCTGCTTTGCCTCTCGGCCTCTGCCCCAGCCCTGCTGCCCCTCCATATCCCTCCCCCCACCCTCGGTGGGGCACATCCTGGTCCCAGCACTGTGTGGAGAACCGGCCCCTGGTCAGAACGCTCAGCTCACCAGCAGCCTGGCAGGCAGACTCCTTCCTTCCCCTATTGCCTCTGGCTGGGCCGATGCTCTGCCCTGGGGCGCTGGCCAGGAGGAGCCGAGCCCTGCATGTGCCAAAGCCCTGCACAGCGCTGGCATGGGGAAGCCTCTCCACCCCTCAGCTAAGCTCTGGATGGCGGGGGAGGGGAAGCTATTGCCAGCCTGTTCATGCCCCAAACCTGCAGGCTCCATAGCAGCCCCTGGGGCAGGGGCTTAGCACCCTCATCACACACACCCCGAGTCCCTAGGCACTCTCCTCTGCTGAGTCACCTCTCTGGCCATGTTCGCTGAAGCCCCTGCAGGCATGTTGCCTGGGCCCTGGCGCACAATGCATCCTCTCTTTGATTCTTCCTGTCAAAGGTAGGGGCCCGGGCAGAGACAGGTGCATCGTGGAGGTGAACGCCTGGCTGCGAAGATGGTGTTGCCAGGAGGGCTTTGGCTTCCCTGACCACGGGATGCTATTCCAGGAAGGACTGCTAGGCAGAGTTGGCGTTCACCTTTCGAGGAGGGGAAGACCCTATTTGGACACAGACTGGAGGAGGGCTTTAAACTAGGTCTGATAGGGACAGGTGAGCAAAGCCCACAGGTAGGTGGGGAACATGGAGACCTGGGAGATCGGTCAGAAATAGGAGGGAGCGTGGGCTATAATGGCAGAGAGAAAGGAGGGTCAGGGCAAAACTGGGAGGCAAGATCAAATGAGTATCTTAGATACCTAAATACAAATGCGAGACATATGAGTAATATGCAAGAAGAACTGGAAGTGCTAATAAATAAATACAACTATGACATTGTTGCCATCACCAAAACTGGGTGGGATAATACATGATTGGAATGTTGGTGTGGATGGGTACAGCTTGCTCAGGAAGGATAGATAAGGGAAAGGGAGGAGGTGTTGCCTTATATATTAAAAATGTACACACTTGGACTGAGGTGGAGATGGACATAGGAGACGGAAGTGTTGAGAGTCTCTGGGTTAGGCTAAAAGGGGTAAAAAAACAACTGGGTTGACTTTTGCAGGGCTAGCAGTGAAAAAAAAACAATGACTAAAATAACTGGTGACTTCAATACAAATTTATGACACACAGGGAGCAGATCTATTGAGCAAGACAATGCCATTTTTATACTGTCACTTTGCAGAGAAGAATCACACTTTAAAGAGTGACATTGATTGCTACAGAAGGAATTCTATCCAGCCTTTTAAGCTAGAACAATTTAGTGTATGTATAAGGGGATGGAACATGCATCTCAGATAACACTTAGAGTCCTAAACCTTTTAGTGGTGCTGTCAGGATTTTAGAGCTTTCTAAATATAGAAATGTAACTGAAGCTGGTTTATAGTTAGTGGGCCAAAGCCTGGCATTCATTATTTCAAGGGAAATTTTGCCTGGGTAAACACTACAGGATTTGACCCATTATGTTTCAAAAAATAGCAGGTCTTTGGGGTGATGTAACCTGGTTGACTGGGCCACTTGGTCCAGCAACAACCAAAAGATTAAGCCATGTCCAACCAAAGGTCTTTTGTATAAACAGAAAATAATCTGATCAGGCTACATCCCAGCCCATCAACAGCAAATTATGAAGCTTTGCTCCTTCAACCAGAAATATCTGAATATTTCCTTCAAGTAATAAGGTCTACAGATCCATTACAATGGTGTCTCAGCCTGCTTGCAGAGTGGGGGCAGAACCAGACCTGTTAATCACTGGCAGCAGGAGAATGTCCCATCTTCTAGAGTTCCTGCCAGTTGAGAACTTCCACAGCCAGGATAATGCAAGTCTACTTTCCTAAATTACAGACTGCATTAAATATACTTCAAAGACATAAATGCAACAATTTCTCCTACTGCAGAGCATGGTGAATTCTACCTAATGACAAATCCAAATCCTGGGATATTATTTCCATCTCTGTAGTGGATGACCATTTGTCACCAGGGTGAGCTAGATCTGTGGACCTTATCATTCAAAGAAAGGATATTTTCAGGTAAGTGTGGATGCATTTTCCTGTTCTCTATGCTGAGATCCACAGATAAATTAAGAATGGGATTTTCACAGCAGTGTCTCCCCAAAGTGGGAAACAGGATCATCCTTTAAATATGCACATCCCAAACAAGGTAGATTATATATAAATATCTCCTCTGTTTTCCTTTGGGTACTAAGCCATGGAGGAGAATTCTGCCAAAAGAAAGGAAATGGCATTGACTATCACTGAGTGACCAATATGAAGAATTTGGAGAAATGACCATCTAATGGATCTCAGTACAAGGACTAAGATTACTCTGCCCTGAGATTGTCAGTGCTCCTACGGACTGGACTTTGATGCTTAGCCAAAAGGTGGAATATATCTTGAATTGACTTAGATAATGAATACTATTACAGTTGTGAGGACTTCCAGTCTGGATTAAAAGTACAATACTGGGTCTTGTTAGAGAAAGCACCCAAATTCAAATTAAAACCCCCTCATCTGATCAGAGATAGTAACTATTGGGGGAGGGAGTCTACTCTAATGGATAAGAAGTATAATGATACCTCTTGCAGGGGTTCAATCTGGGTAGTGCTGTAGGGAACAGAATGAGGCTCAAAGGTTATAATTTATGACCTTGTGATTGGAATAAGGTTGATGCCCTAAGGGCACATCAAGCTGAACTGTTCTAAAATTCTGAACTAAAAGCTTTGAATTTCCCTCAGATAAGCTCTGCAGCAGGGAGGTCGGGCTGAGCCAGCAGCTGCTGTGGATGCAGAACAAAACAAACAAACAAACAAAAAAAAAATGGAGGGCACTGCCAGAGGCAGGGGCATTTCTCAGAGGCAGAATCAGTCACTGGCAGCAAAGTCCAAGTAGCTCTCTAGAGACCCATTGTAACAGGTCTGTGGACTTTAACAAAGAAAGTCCTCTCACCTCACCCATAGTTATGGTATCACCACACTTAGAGCACCCGGTCTTTCCTCAGCATCTGCTTGGGCTTTCAGTTCTCAGACATGCTCCATTACTCCACCTGGGACGCCTGTGGGAGAGGTAACCAGAAAGTTAATTCCTTGCCTGCTGATATTCAGATATAGGGGGCTGTATACTCAGTCACTAGCAGGTTCACTCTGCTTGCTCTGATAGGTGCATGAAGCATGAAGACAGAAGAAGCTAGACCGTTGTCACCTTGTACAGTCCATGGACTAGCACTCAGGCATTTACTTCTGACAATGGTGCATGACAGAATGGTGACAACAAGAGCAGGATAGAAATTAATCCCTTAGCAGGGTTCAGTTCCCATAGCTTAAAAAGTCAGCCTCAAAATTCCAAAAAAGTGGCAGACAGGTGCTTTAATATTTTATATGCTGCTGGTCTTCCAGTCCAGCAACTGTGCTGGGGCAATTTTATGTTCCAAAAAAAAACAAAAAAAAAAACTCTTCCTCCCAACCCCACACAGTACAATACTGTGGTAGACTTGATGTTCGTGGAAGGAAGGTGGTGGTGTATTTTCTTGGTGTACCTAGCAGATTAGCCAGCAGTGGCACAGATACTATTATTTATAATTTGTTGGATAAATTAGATTTGCCAACTTCCTCCCTGTTTTACAGTTCCCTCTTAGGGGCCTTACCCAACTTCCATTGAAATCAATGGAAAGACTTCCAGTTATTGATTTAAGTTTCAGTGGGTGTTGGAATGGGCCTGTAATCAGAACCCAGCCTGAAACAAACAGTGATGGATTGACTTTTTAGGGATTTTCATATTTTTATAAAATGAACAGTTCTATTGAAGAGCCCTCTGAAAAGGTAGAACAATTGCCATGCTAAGATTCCTCACCCCACCCCCACTTTTACCACCACCATTCCACACTGCCTTAATTTGGAGTGGTTCAACATTTTTATTTGCGTCTAGATGCTGACACAAGCTCTTTAATGAAGGCACTTCAATACTCCCCTAGATGAGTACAACATGTACCTAGAAGTCTAGAGTACTCACCTGGCTAGTCATTTGTCCATGTGTATGGGGAGGTTTTTTAATTAACTTCCATACAAAGTGACATTGTTTGAATAATTTCATGAGAACCAATATGTCAAACAGAGTTTGTCTGAATGTCTGTATGCTTCCAACAGATAAAGCAGGTTTGTAGGTTGGCTGCAACTTACTGGGGGCTGTGTGTGGAAGAAAGGCATTTCTGTGCTTTTAGAAGTACTAATGGTCGTCCCCAGGAAGGGATGTATTAGCTCTGGTGCTTTTAAAACTAAACCAAAGAAAATGTGCAAAGGCTCTAATTTCTCAGAAAATAACTTACAAATGCAATTCAGAAAGAACTTATAAATTGTAGCTTGAAACCCACCAAAATCTTGGCAAAGTGTTGCTGTTGCTTCTGAAGCTGTAAGGTTAAAGGGCTACATTCTTGTATTTTCTCCATCTGTCAGGGAGGTTTAAATCCTAACACTGTTAAACAATTCCCCTCTTCAAAATCTCTTACACACAGGGCAAGATTCTATGCTGTGCCTCCTGGAAGTGCAGCACACACAAGCGCACCCAAGGGGATGGAAAGCAAAGGTGGCTTTAAGCCTTCTCTGGAGCCTACAATGATCTCTGATATAACCTGGGCAACCCACAGAGCTGCTCTGCCTAAGCTGCCAATGGGCTGCTCCTGCCTCAGAATCTTGATAGCACTCCAAGCTATAAACCTGCTTTACCTGTGCAGCATCTGCCCTGGGGGGAATTCTCCCTGAGCGGACTATTGAATGTTTGTGTCCTCTATACAACTGCCACAATAGCATACAAAGGCTGAAGCAGAGGGGAGAATCCTTCCCAAAGAGTTTAGCAAGAGGAATAAAGTGTTTCTCAGAATGTAGCTGCCTAGATATAGCAAGTTAGGGTCTAAGGAATATGGTGAGGGTGGGGGAGATTGGATAATCGAGATTCTCTTACCTGTTCCAATGGAACTGTCTGCAAGGCAGAGACCAAACACATTTAAGGGTAGACCCCCCCTGAAATTGTGGCATTTGAGTTCCAAATACCTTATCCACTTCCATTCACAGAAACAAGACATTGAATTATTTGTCTAAGTCACTTTCTCTAACGAATTGAGCACACTTCCTCTCCTGGATCTGTCTGGAGCCTCTGACAGACTGTTTCTCCTGCTTTTAAAACTTAGCTGCCTCCTCCTGTCACTAGACAGACTTTCTGCCAACTGAGGTAACCCAAGTCTACCCAAACAAACTTTATTGCTGCTTACCTCTCTGCTTCTGACTCACTCTTGTATCCATCTTCCTCCGACTTCAGGGCCCCAACAAAGCTCCTGCCTTAATCCTCCCTTGGCTCTAAATAAATGATTGAGCAATAGAACATCCATATCATCTCTCTAGTAAAGGCCAGAAAAAAAATACCCAAGAGTCTGTCTCTCTAAAGATACAGAGTAGGGTGGAAGCATATAATTTATATGCAACTTTTCATGAAACGCTTAAGTCTTGTCTACAACAGACAATTGTAACCTTATTTCACATCCAGTGCAGCTCCACCTGGGAGAGCAATGGTGGAAGCTGTAGTGTAGTCAGAGTATCATTTTTTTTTTTAAACCCACCATTTCAGCTAAGCCTGCCCAAATATAAAGAGCTACGAAGTTTTCTAATGTAGACACAGCCCCTCCGAGCCCATTTCTGTCAGTCAAGAGAATTGTTAGACCCCAACAAGGTAAATTTTTAACACTATTGGGAATTTCACTCTCTTTAGCTAGTCACACCTATATTGAAGTAAACTAACAAGAACATAGTGTATTGCACTAGACAAAGTTTACACCTAGCAAATGACTCCTTATAGGGCAATTAAAAAAAGTTATGGGCTGAGTAGCCTTACCTTTCAATAAATAAGAGATAACAACAAGTTTGGCACCTCTGCTCCCAAGCCTAGGTAGAAGACACCTCAATGCAGGTCCTTAGTACTCAGTTGATTGCTCTAGGGCAGTAGCTCTCAAACTTATTTGCTCATGCCACCCTGCTTTGTGTCCAAAGTCTTCCCTTCCCCAAGTACATATATGGGGATAAGAAAAACTCACTAAACATTAAAAAACAATAAGGCATTAATTCAAACAGAGACAATCCATTGCAATAAGAGCAAAAGCAAAACTGTGATTGTGGTCAATGCTTAAAATTAAGTGTGCACACCGCATCCTAGCAGATGGAGTAATGTACAGATGGCAACAACTTTGTATAATGCTATGCAAGCTTCACAGAAGTCCATCAAAATGCACAGTGCCATCTGAGGACCTGATATGTCTGGAGGAATCGGCTTTGCTAGTTATTCATTGCTGTGGGTAAAAATGTGTGCAGTAAGTTTCCCACCCTTAAAGCTTCATGCCCCTCCCCCCCATTTGAGAAGCTCTGCTCAAGGGTGGTTGATGTTGCAATTTAAAAAACTTTAACACTTCCTAAAAACAAAAAAACCCTCTTACTTCCCCAGTCTGAAGAAAATATATTCTTCCACATCATACCTTCCCACATATCACTTGTTATTAAATACTTTGGGGTTGATATTCCACTCACACAAGTACAATCAATAGTAATTTCATCATTATGTACCCTAGAGTAGTGTTGAGATCAGGGCCTGGTTGTGCTAGGTGCTGTACAAACACAAAGTACAAGACAGTCCCAACTCCTCAGAGTTTATATTAATCTAAGTAGGCAAAGTGACCTGTAGGTCAGTACTAGAGCCAGGAGTAGAACTCAGGTCTGCTGAATCCCAGCCACTGCCCTACTCCCAGGAACACGCTGCCTCTCAAGTCACTGAAATTACTCTAGTGCAAACCTGAATCAAGCTCTTTGTATCCACATTCATGAAATTTCACAAATGCACTACAGCCACTAACTGTACCTCTTAGGTTCTGGTCTGCCAGTTTGTTAGTTCCTTCAGTACCCACAGAGTTTATGCTCTAGAGTTATTTACCATTACCACTTGTCACGATGTAGTTACTGTGCAACTTCTAATAAGAATTATATACTTACAGCACAGTTATCACATAATACTCAAGTGCATTTCCTGGCAACTCCTGTTTGTGACTTATTTTCATGAATGCTGAGAATGGATGATCATTTGAATGAAAACAAAGATAACAGAGCTCAAGCAGCAACTACAGTTTGTCCCAAGATAAAATGTCTTGCATTGTGTTTACATTATAGGCCAAATTCTCAAAACTAAACACAACAGCTTCTACCCTTATTCTCTCCACTGGAGTGGTACTGGATATTAAAAAGTATATACAAAATATGTGCATAGGACCCAAACAGGTAACTGTTCATACAAACACCAGTTAGATAACTTGCATACGTATCTTGAATACAGGTTTTTGTAAATTTAACACTACAAAGAGCCTCAAAAATCCCAAGTATAGTAATTTAGAGTTAAGGCTGAAATCTGTCCCAATTGTGGCAACACATCCCAAACTAATCAACTCATGTTTTTAATGTGCAATAGCCATTTCACCAAAAATTTCACACAAGTTATGACATGTAACTGATAATTTACACATGAGATTCTATAGTAAAAAATATTGTGAAATATGCATAAGTCTAACCACCATTGAAAGCGCATGTTACTTAGGGATGGTCTGGGTATACTACTTAGTCCTGCCTCGGTATAAGGGGAAGGGAACTAGATGACTTCTTGAGGTCCCTTCCAGCCTGCATTTGTATGATTCTGCTCCAGATCTCAGGCTTGAGTTTTCTCTGCAATACTGCAACGGTGAAAGATGGGAGAGTGTCTGTGCATGCACACTTAAGGATGCAAATTTCACATCAACTTAGTATTTTCTTAGCTTTATGAATTTAATTTAAATTCACAATATTAATTTCTTCTCCTCAAGTTTCCTTTTTCCTGCTAATGTTTTTATAATGTTAGGGATGTAACATGCAGGGGAAATGATCACATCTGAGAAATTCCAGCCCATTATAGGTTGCCAATCCCTAATTATCTCCATAGAATTCTATATGAACCTCCATTAGGAAAGCAAAATATTCACAACTGGATTGTACCATCTTCATCCCCTTGTCTATACAAGGTTAGGCACAATGAGTCTTTTTACCAGGTTGCACTCCTGTGCAGGAGCCAGGCACACTCAGACATTGCACTCCTGTGGGAATCAAACACGAACAGCTAGACACCCCCAGGGGCACTGTCCGCACTCCAAACTGCCCAGTAGACCAGGCCTACCATGGGGGAAGTGCACATGGCATAGTGCTATGAGGCTGCTCAGATCCAGTTTCCCGGAAGCCTTAATTCTGGTAGCAGCTGCACTTCTCTTTCACCCAGCCCCTGTACTTGCAGTGTTTCACCCTACACCTTAACTTGTATCTTGACAGTCTCTTTATTGTAATGAATTAAAAGTGATGCTACAAGAAAGGGCAAAAGAGAATAAAGTGCAGTTTACTACCAAAACAAATCTAACTTTTATGTCAGATGCAGTAGGAATAAAAATAGACAGTGACACAATATAAATTTTACATCCCTGGAGTCAGTTACTTAACTATTCTTTCCAGAAACTTAGCAAAGCAAGTGTACTGCAGCTGTGGATATATAGTGTACTTAATGACTACCATAACCCTGCAGTCACAGGATTTGGTTCTCCTTTTGCGGCTCAGATGCTTCGATTATATTACAGCCCATCTTCCCCAGTTCTGTAATACTTCGATACAAAATAATAGCCCTATAAAATCATGGCCCTAATTAGTAAAAAGGGAAATGGCACCCCCAATGTAACTTCATTGGTTTCAAATGAATTACCCTGAAGCTAAACTGGTTTCCTTCTTGGAAGGTGAGAAGTGGAATAATGTGCACTTTATTAAATTAACTATAAAGTCTCACTATTTTGTTCTTATGTACCTGCACAGTGATACTTTCCAGACGCCAGACAGTATCCTGAATATAAACAGAGTTTACTTTTTGGCATAAAGAAGGTCCTCAAAATTCTAAACCACTTTCTCTCCCAGCTGTTGATATACTGAGATCCTGCAAAGCCACAACACATCTCTAATCCAGATTTACCACATGCTCTCCTGTAAACTAGGGCTATTGCAGACTACAAAGTAAACACAGGAATGAAACAGGCTTTTTAATAATTGGAGAAGGTCCAAGGAGATAGTGTTCAGATCCAGATGCTGATCTTGTCAGTTGCAAAGCTGAACCAGGGCTAGGATTTGGGGTTGAAGTTCAGATATGACAGTACTGATATCTTACCACCTAGTCTGATGAGATTTTGGCCCCAAGCAGAATGTCTAACAGGGTTACCTACCTTTGATAGATCACCATTTCAGGAAGTGGCAGAAACCTTGTAACATTAACTGGCCATGCATGAACTGGATCCAGAAAATGTGCCCTCTCTCATTTTGATGCAGAGTCACTGAGTAGAAGCTGATGTCCCCAAAACTTAGGAATGGGTTCACATTTGAGGTTCTCATTCAAGACTTTTTAAAATTGTGGCATTAAGATTCATTGATGCTTGCTATAATTGGCAAAACTACTGCTAGCAGCTGGAGGCAGTGGCACTGGAACATTTTTAATAGTGGGGGTGCTGAAAGCCAATCCCCTTACCCCTGTCCACCTCCCCCCCAACCCTGAGCTGGGGTCAGGAGCAGGGCAGTGTCTCCGGGAGGGGAGGGATGCGGACAGGGATAAGAAGGCAGAGGCTGGGGCCGGCACCTGGGACCCTCGGGTGCTGGGCTGGGACCCCATGTGGGAGGGCCAGAAGTGGAGCCCCAGGAGCAGAGCCCTGCATAGAGTGACCAGATGTCCCGATTTTATTGGGACAGTCCCGATTTTTGGGTCTCTCTTATATAGACTCCTATTACCCCCCCCACCCGCTGTCCCGGTTTTTCACATTTGCTGTCTGGTCACCCTAGCCCTGCATAAACCCTGGGGGTGCTGCAGCACCCCCTGCACTGCTAGTTCCCACACCTATGGCTGGAGAGTAATAAGTATTAGTTAACTGGCTAATGTATGTGAGTACCACAATGTATCTCTGTAGCCCATTGGTGCTCAAAACACAGTGATTTTGTCATTCTCCAAGGTGCACCTTTAGAAATACAGTATTCTTTTGCTAACAATTTATCCACTTGGTATTTTTCAACCCTGTGTGCCAGTGCCAGCAGTAGGACTTTTCAGTGGGACTTGGTAGAATGATCAAAAAATGGCTTTACCCATTCTCCTGTTAACAAAGCTTGTCTTCGGAACCCTTTCCTCCATCCTTCCTCACCGCATTCAGCAACTAGGAAGTTTACTTCATCTTCTCTGAACATTGTCAGAAACACATGGCTGAAAGGCTTCTGGGACTAATGCTCTACTAGTGGGTTAACCTCCTACCTTCACAAGCAAGCATCCTACCATAGGCTTCCCATGCTGAAGGGACTTGAAATTCATTATACTCCATGTTACTTCCTACTCATGCTCCTTCTATACAGAGCACCAAGAGGTAATGCCAGGAGCGGGCTGGTCATTGAAAGGTATCTGGATTATATTGCATATATTTATAATGAAACGCTTTACACACTGCCCTTGATTAAATATGGGAAGAAGAGCTCATCTTATTACAATCAGAGTATTAAGAGAACGGAGTAGAACCCTAGTCAGAAGTCTCATTCTCACATAGCTCAAAGCCACATAGTATTACATGGCCTGTTGCTTGACAGACAAGATCCCTGCCTCAAAGAGTTTAGAATCCAAAGGGCATTTATAGAAATGTTTTTTAAAAGCTTAGTTACAGCTATTAGTGATCTAGTTTGCAACGGGAGCAGACAAGAGACTGAACTGATCACTTCTCTTTTAGTTCCTTTAAGCTTAGCCCTTAGTGTCTGGCCGTCAGTAATGATCCCTATCTACAACTGCTCCTGCTTGATTACAGTGCCAAGAAGTCACAAGTTTTAGAAATAGGAACTATTGTTTTGGCAATAACAATTACACCATAAATTAGTTTCTGAAATCCCCATTACTGCCCAAGACTTTCAGTTAAGGATAGGATGCGGGAAAGGAAATGGTGTAAACACTCCTTTAAACTATAAAATACGTAAAGGCCAAAGACTGAAGCGACCTCATTATAACTTTCTTTGCTGCATATGCCTACATAGTTAGACTACACCCTTCCCATTGTAAAATCCCTGGGTGGCCCTGGAAACATCCCAAGCTTCAACTTTTTTTGTATTACAGGATTTTTTTGTTTAGTTAGACATTTTGACTTAAATCAATGCCCACAGTACCCCAGAAAAGTATTTACTCTTAGAGACAAGCAGGGGACATTTCCACCACTCTCCTTTTGACAGACTGTGTTTGGAAAGGACAGCTGTAGTTTGCTTAAGGACTCCAGGTGGTAGAGATTGTTATAGGGATATGCTGAATCAATACATATCCCAGTCATTGGGCTCCTCAGCCACAACAGCACCTTCTTTTTAGTTATGCTGGTATGTAGATGTCTGGTAAAAAGGAGGTTGGGGCCTCGGGTCCCTGCCAGACTCAATGCAACCATGATCCTGCATCCCAGTTTATGACAAGATAAACCAGGGGTCAACCTACCTCCATGAAGTTACATACAATAAAAGATATATTCTGCTAAAGAACAAGTGTAATGACAGGAAGAAATTAAAGTCAAAATCCTTTAGACTTTTTGGCACATGTTGGAGTAAAGACAGCAAGCTTCTTCTTTGGTAATTAATACAATGATTTTTACCACAGACTAATACACTTGGACCAGTAACTTACCTGTAGAGTTTAACACCTTGGAGACCCACTGGTGCCAATAAAATATCTTTGAGTCTTTCAAGATAGGATATTCCAGAGATCAAGTTCACTGATGTGAAGATCAGAGAAAAACTGCCAGACAAAAACCAATGTTGCGAGTGTCTGAAGCCTCCTTCTTTGTTACCATAATTCTAAACATCCCCAAAAGATAAATTGTGAATAATGAACATCAGCACAATTTGGTGGATACGAACTGCTATCTCCAGTGGGCTTTATAAGAAATCCCTCTTCACAGCTGTTAGCTAGTTGCCCTTGTTTTGTGCAGTGTCAGGCGGCAGGAAAAAAAAAAAACAACAACAACAACACATCAGCACTTAATCCAGCCTTTATGAGCAATGTCATGTTAGACTGTGGTTTGGAATATGATTTTTGGACTAAATTCCACTCTATGAGACACCCATTGAAGTCAATGGGATAAAGCAAGTGATTTCCACTGGGGTTGCGTGGGTGTAACTAACAGCAGAATTTGACTCAATTTGTCAAGATTCTGAAGCATATTTATTAATCCAAATCCAGTTCAAATGTTTGCCTAGGTCTGATTTTGCAGTCATCATTTGCCTTCCTAGTGCTGTGATGCTTCCAATTGCTCCAAATTCCTCTTTGTTATGGTCTGTCATGACCTTATGGACATGCAACCACTTTCCTAATTTCTCAGTTCTCCATTGCTAGCAAACATTTTCATTTTTGTTTATTTATGCTGTTAGAACTTCTTTTCAGCAAAGTTTAGGGGAGCTCCCATGTTGTCAACATTCTCAGTAAGAACTTCGATAGAACTCTCCTAGTGAAGTTTTGTTTATGAATGTTCATGGAAAAGCAAAATTTCAAGTCTTTAAACAAACTTGTTTAATCAGTAAATTACATCAGTTTAAACCCTAATCTTACAAACCCTGACACATGTGAGTAATTTTACATCTGTGAGTACTCATTGATTTTTCTGGAACTGTTCATGCACATGAAGCTACTCATACAAGTTTGCAGAATCTGGGTCTTGGTGACTAACTGAAGTCATTTTGGGAGGTAGCAATTTATAAAGGATAGGCTATCCAGTCATGGAACATGAATAATACCATGTGACCAGTCAGACAGCTTGAACATTAATTCACAAGTATGCAATACTCAGAGCTAAGTCTGCAACTAACTATTGGGTAAAAGTGTTTCCATATAAAAATTTCAAACAATTTCAAAAAAGCAAACAAATTCATAAAAAAGCAGTGTCTTCTCACAAACAAAGGCTAGTTTTCCAGGAAACATGGTTTTAAATTGAATCTTGTTACTGAGCAACTGTGACACATCCCAAAATATAAATGCCATTTTTCTCCCAAAAAAGTAAACCAACTTCAAATTTAAAATGCATTTTAATAAATTAAGACTGATACTAACTCATAAAATCAGACAGTTTTATGCAGTTATAATAGAAATCTGTCCCGTAGTCCTTTAAAGACAAAAATAGGATAGCAGCATGGAAAACTAATGTATAGAAATTATGAATTTTTCACCAACCCAGTTTTCAGTGCTATGCTTTTGTCATCTTCCGTGCTGATTAACTCCCTGTGTAAACTCATTGAGCCAAATGCGGCCAAGGGTTTCTTTTATTCTCTTTCAACCTAAATTCTTCTCTTAAATATGCGGGCCATGCACAACTCCCATTGTTGTCAGTAAGGACTGCATGCCTATATCTTTAGGCAGAAGTTGGCCCTTTATGTTTGAGGATATTAATGTGTGTTTTAGATTGGCCCCAAATTATTTCCATACTGAGCTTTTGGAGAAGACTAGCAGTTAAGTCATTTCTGCTCTCTGTGGACATTGAAGATTTCCAGGCACTTTTCAGAAGGGTGGAGGTTTTGCCCCGGTGTTCTTGACCAAGCTTTTCCAAACCATCCACTATTGTACAATGTATTTTGTACCAGTTAATTGCCACCATTCACACCTAAGTGTGGCTGCATTTTGATGCTAGTATATTGGATAAAAATATAGGTCTTTATTCTGACAAAGTCCCACTGATGTCAAAGGAATTTAACTAAGTGAGGACCTCAGGATTTGGCTCTATATGCCCAGCTCTAAAGTACTTTGGAATTCATCACAAGGAGAGGTGCTAAATAAATGTAACATTATTTTGTCTCTAAAAAGCATATTTAGCATAAGAACTAGCACAGGGCACACCACCAGACTGGCATCTTCACTTGATACTCTGCGGATTAGGTGTAGGCCAACACTCTCCATGGCAGTTTGCACACTGTCACTTCATCTGCCTACAGCTCCTCCCACGTCCTCAGGAATCATAGCATCCTCTTGGTGGCTCAGCCCTCCCGCTGTGTCACTGTCTGTGTTCCCCCCTTCTGGGGGAGTTGAACACCTCAAAATTGTAGTAGTTTTCTCGCTCACTGCCTCAGTACCACTCACCAAGTGGCTGGTCAGTAACCCAGGCCTGCCCTTAGCGCAGCAGTCTGGGCCTTCTCTCTCTGGCCTCATGGCTCTATCCCTGGGCTTCTTCCTACCACTGGTTCCCATTTTCTTCCAGGGCCTACCAGTTCCTAAAGCTTCCTCCCGCCTCCCAGGGAGTTACTGCAGTCTCTATTCACTCCTCCCTATCTCCTGAGAGTATCTGACTTTTCCCAGCAGTCCCTTCTCCTGTCAACTCCCGGACTTTATAGGCCCCACCTACTCCTGCCCAGCTGAGCCTCCTTAATCAGCTGCCTAATGGGTTAATTGGCCCATCTGGCCTGTATTGAAGTTTTCAGTGCGAGTGTGGGATAGTCACCCCATCACAAAGACAAATAATGATAACCAGGAGCAATTGTTATTTTTCCATGTACCTGTTACCAAATGTTCAGTTAAATAATGTAGTTTTTGGCCGGACAACATTAGGGGAAATCACAATTCACAGTAATACATGGGGTCAAACCACAAGCCTGTCATATCATTCTTGGGACCAGACACTCTCATTTCCACTGTATCTCCTTCATAACAAAGACTCTAGCACTGAAAAATAGTATGCAATTTATGCTCATTACAGAACTCAGTTCTGTATACATATACTGGCTCTGCCACCACAAAAGTCCAATATATGCCATCTTTGGTCCTGTTTATGCCCACCTGCTACCCAATTGCACCTCATTAAGCTGCACACCTGCAGCAACTTTAAACTCAGACCCTATAGCTTTTAACCTCCCCCCTTCCCCCCAGCCGCTCCCCCATAACACATCAATTGTTTGCTTGTCACACTCTCATTAACAACTGTCTTGTCATCAGGAGTTTTTCTAATATTATCCTTACTGCCAAAATTCTCTGACAAACCTCAAAAGTCTGATACCTCAGCAGGTTCCTGGTTCTCAAATACTGAATATACTGAACACAGACAAGGAGACAGTCAATGATAATCCCAGTTCAGGTGGCAGGAATACATAGCCAAGTGGTTTGCTCCAGAGCCTGAGGACAGATTATGCTTTTGCTGTACTATTGCATATAGTACGTGTTATTTTTGTGTATCAGAATGATGGGAAATATCAATTGAAAGAATTTTCTATTTTTCTTAAACACCATATTCCAAACAGTATTTGATTATTCATTTGATCCATACCAGTGTAACACAGGGCTAGATCCACCATGGAACTTTTAGGCTTCCTGTCACCCAGTGGAATCGAGAGTCCCGACTTAAGAGCCAAGGCTCCCTATACAATGCAGGGGAAAGGTTAGTGGTGTGGTCTGCAAATGTATTAGGCATCTAAGTCCCCGGTGATCCACAAAACTCCCACTCTGCTGCTGCCTGTAGATGCTTAGATTCACTTTCACCTAAATTTTTGCAATAAACATTTTCTAGATGCCTATGTTTTGGCCTCTAAGCATGTGCACTGCTGCCCCACTGTAGGTGCCTGAGCGCCTATGTCCTGCCTAATCCCCAAAGTGATTCACAAACTGGGGAAGATAGACATTTGGCCACCTAAATTGTGTGCGGGGGCCTGATCCAGTAAATTCAGAGGCTGCCTACCAGATTGGGCCCCTGAGGTGTATTCACACAAAACAGTGAGAGGGGAGGAGCACTTCCCTTAAAACCTTTAGCCTAGTGGATGGAGTATCACCCAGATAGTGAGTGAGCCCCAGTTCAAGCCCCCCACTTCTTCTGAGAGGGAGAAGGGATTTGAATAGGACTCTGCCACCTCTCAGATGAGTGCCCTAACCACTAGGCTATAAAGTCTCTCACTCTTTCACCAGCCTAATATTTAATTATTCAAGTATTTAATTACAGTGGAACTACGAGAGAGATTGTGGGAGCTCCACATCAGAATAGTCCACTGCCTAGGAGTTAGGGCACTCACCTGAGAGGTGACAGAGTCCTGTTCACATTCCTTCTCCCCTCAGAGAGAGGGACCTGAACCAGGGGTCTCCTACTGCCTAAGTGAGTACCCTCTCCTCAAGGCTAAAAGTTATAAGGGACAGGGCCGGCTCTGGCTTTTTGGCCGCCCCAAGCAAAAAAAAAAAAAAAAAA
>NW_020664435.1:12219861-12268743 GCF_002925995.2 Terrapene triunguis | reverse complement strand
GAGAGGGGGAGGGAGCGGGTGGGAGAGAGAGAGAAGGGGGCGGCCAGGGCTACAGCAGGGGCACTGCCACGCGGCCCCTCCCGCTGCACCGCCTCCTGCCACGAGGGCTCCGCTCCGGTCGGCGGGGAGGGAAGGAAGAGGACTTGTTTCTGTGCTTTTCTAGATGTTTAAAAGTTGGGCGCCACAATCCTCAGCATTGCAACGCCTAAGTCTCTATGTGAATCTGGGCCCAGGTGCCTAAGAATGGGATCTACATAAATCAGAATGATGAGTGGGGAGCTGCCTAAGCTAGCCAATAGGAAATGCCAAAGAGGGGTGTGACCGAAGACCCATCTCTCTCAGGGAGTTAGGCACCTCTGTCTTGGCTGGAGAGAGGTGTCTGTAACAGATATGGCAATTTCCTGCAATATCCTTGAAAAACCTTATTCTGTTAAGTTTAAGTATCTTTGGGGTCCATTGTACTGAATGCAAAGTTTATGTATTATTGTGGGTTGGGATTATATGTAACTTCTCTAGTGGGAAATGTGATGTAAAGCTTGGATGATCAAAGGACAATATTGAACAATGTGCCAGACACAGACTTTTGGGACAATATATGTTAAGTGTTTTTCCTGAGAAATATCTAGGGGGAGATGAATGCAAATTCTCCACCTCAGGTTATACAAACCAGCAGCCTTTTGAAACTATGCCCTGAAGAGTGGGCCTTTGTCTGCTGATCACCTGTTACATGAGGCCAAGATCAAAGGCCCAAGCTGTATGAAGGAAAGACTGAACTCTTAATGGTTATTCTGGTTCCGAATCTGAGACAGTCATGAACCTGTAAGCAAGGGTAAAACCCAGAAAAAATGATGACATGGACTAGCACAGTAACTTTGAGGAGTACCCTATGGGGTACTTTCTTGAGAGAGTGCTTGTGTGTATGTGATGGGATTCCCCCCAGTCACCTTCTACAGAAGGAAAAAGCCCAATTAGAGACATGTTCCATGCCTGTGGGTGATTGGATAAAGATAAAGGACAAGCCAGTGCAGTGCAGAGGGAGCAGTCAAAAGGGGTGTTAGAGGTGCAGATAAGTGCAACACCATGTCCTGACTCAAGGAGGCACTACCATAGTGAGTAGGAACAGTCACAGGGTGCTCTAGTGGAGTGTACATAACTATTTAAAAGGGTATAGTAGTTCTTCTGAGTATGTTCCGCTGGTATCTGGGGCTGGGGTACAGCGCATCTGGCAGCAGCCACCTAGGTGCTACACTCTGCCCACCTCCCACTAGGCACTAATGGCTTTCATGTCCATAATATTGCTTGCACAATGCAGTTGAGAGTTCAGCTCTAGGAATTAGTTTGTCCAGGACTATTGCACTGTTTTCAGACCTCATTTTACATTGCCCATATGATTTATTAGCAGAAACCGTGTTAAAAGAATGACCCTGTCAAAGAAAGTTATTAGGTTGGTTTGACACGATTTATCCTTGACAAATCCATGCTGACTGTTACTTATCGCCTTATTATCTTCTAGATGTTCCCAAACTGATTGCTTAATTATTTGCTCCATTATCTTTCCGGGTACTAAAGTTAAGCTGACTGTAATTCCCTTGGTTGTCCTTATTTCCCTTTTTATACATGGGCATTATATTTGCCCTTTTCCAGTCCTCTGGAATCTCTTCCATCTTCCATGACTTTTCAAAGATAATTGATAATGGCAAGTTACCCTCCTCAGTCAGCTTCTTGAGTATTCGAGGATGTATTTCATAAGACCCTGGCGACTTGAAGACATCTAACTTGTCTACGTGATTTTTAACTTGTTCTTTCCCTATTTTAGCCTCTGATCCTACCTCATTTTCATTGGCATTCACTCTGTTAGACATCCAATCACTACTAACCTTTTTGCTGAAAACTGAAACAAAAAAGTCATTTAATACTTCTGCCATTTCCACATTTTCTGTTATTGTTTCTCCCCCCCTCCCCCATTGAGTAATGGGCCTACCCTGTCCTTGGTCTTCCTCTTGCTTCTAATGTATTTATAGAATGTTTTCTTGGTACCCTTTATGTCTCTAGCTAGTTTAATCTTGTTTTGTGCCTGGGCCTTTCTAATTTTGACCCTACATACTTGTGTTATTTGTTTATATTCATCCTTTGAAATTTGAGCTAGTTTCTACTTTGTGTAGGACTCTTTTTTGAGTTTCCGATAATTGAAGATCTCCTAGTTAAGCCAGGGTGGTCTCTTGCCATAATTCCTATCTTTCCTCTCAAGTCCCTTCCAGTCCTACGTTTCTATCATTCTATGAAAATGAAATTCCCGTAATATTTAATTCAAACTCTCCCCTCACCATGAATACTACAAACATCCCTTTAATCATATCTTCAGTCCTGAAATCTATGCCAGTAATCAGTGGATTTGAACACTGAGCTTTGATAACCTGAGACTCCAAGTTCCAAACAATTTTGTTCTAATTTATTATTAACATGCCACTAGAAAATGCCTTTGAAGTAGCAATATTCCGTATGATGCCAAGTACACAAAAAATCTGCTACTGCAGCAAACAAATTAATATTGATTATCCTACCCTGAGAAGAATGAGGAAAATAATTAAATTATAAAACTGCCAAGAATCCTTGCATAACATGTAATTACTTCCATGTTTTATATACTTATTTTCTTCACATGCATGCAAATAAGGCTGATGTTAGGATACAGAAAAGAATTGCACTATGTGGTGTATGTAGCTATGCAAATTGAGGGAGGTGTGAAGTTATATGCAGGGCTTTAAATGTAAGGCGTCTTCCTAATCATCTGCTCCTGGCGCAGGGGTATAAATCAAGTCGAAGTAGCAACCTATGCACATACAGTCTCTCTCCCATGCAGACTTGTGTTCATTCTTTCCTTTTAGTGATTTTCCTGAATATGAAATAAAAACTATGCAGATTGAAAGGATATGTTGGCTCTTTGTGTGTGGATAACATAACATGCCACTTAATATTTAATGTGTAACTGAAAGGGAATGTTTGGGACTAAAATACATGCCCAAAATGAGAGAGATGGGGAGAATAAGCATGAGTGACTGTAACATGGTGATTGAAAGGTTGATTG
The DNA here is from genome assembly GCF_002925995.2 of Terrapene triunguis. Classification (NCBI taxonomy): domain Eukaryota; kingdom Metazoa; phylum Chordata; order Testudines; family Emydidae; genus Terrapene; species Terrapene triunguis. The sequence goes on along the minus strand of NW_020664435.1, from coordinate 12,265,658 downwards.
CTCTGGATAAATCCACTATATTTCAAATGAATACTAAATCCTACATTTGATATGTTCTACCTCTTAAAGACTAGCAAGCAGATTGCTCAGCAATGGGTGACAGTGAATGCCTTCTCTCTTTGCCATCAGGCAGAGATAGCTGAAGGGGCTAGGTGCTGATGGCTATCAGGACACTAGAGGCCCTAAGAATCAGAGTAGATTAATGATCAGCTCAGATTTACATGGGAAGCTGCAAGAGCACAGGAAGCACATAACTTTGTTTTCACACTAGAAGAATAAATCCTGGACAGAAAACATCATTAAGCTGTATTAACTCTGTAAATATGTACCATCACTTAAAGAAAGAAAACCTTATGAAATGTTGCAATTTTATGAACAGCAAATTGTTAAAAGCCTGGAAATTCTAAAACTCTGAAAAACCCAAATGTTTGAAAGTGCAGAATTGAGGAAGCCCCCCAAAATAAGCGTAACTCTGCCCCTACTTATGCACAAACATAAAACAAAACTTATACCCACACAGCAGCATGGGATTGAGTATGGCTCATATAATCAGTACTGAATAGTGAATACCATACTGTCCAGTATTTCAGGTACTAATATACACATCACTAACCCACTATATATGTACCAGCTACACAAGAAGAGACTATTCTCTATTTCCCCTTCCCACTTTGAGGAAGCAATGCAAACATCTCATCTTTTACATTCATATAAACACATGAAAGACTTGTCCAGTGCTCCGCCTGCGTTACCAATATAATTTGGTCACACCAGACTTGTGAAATTTTACAGCCATTTGAAACTTGTAGGATCCCAGTACCTGCAGACATTGTAAAAACGGGAATGCCCTTGCCATTTAACTATGAACAACCTATTATTTTATTGTTGTTTGTTTGTTAAGAACACAATGAAATTTGTTTCAGCTGTCCACAGCAACTGGCTGCAAGCTTCTTAAAACCCCAAGATTAACTGTGTGGTTCTTTCTAAAATGTTTAAATGTAATATTTCCCATTCCAACCATTCAAAAAGTCATGAAACTTGCTTAAAAATCATGATTTCTTTAAATTATAAATCTGGAATTTTTTTTATTTGCCTTCTGTTTTTTTAACTTTAAGGATACACTTGGATCATTTTTTTGCAATTTTTTCTCTGCAATCGCAAGGCTAGAAACTTACCTTTTTAAATAAATGAAAGCTGAGATTCTCATATATTTACGTGGTTCCAGGAGTCAGGGCTTCAGCACCAAATATTATAACACTGTAAATGAATTTGAGAAGTTTAAAGGAAAGCTCTGCTTTTTTCATCTCAGCTTGTAGCAACATAATCATTATTTAACATTTATATGGTGATAGTGCCTAAAGGCCACAACCTATTGTGCTAGGCACTGGGACAACCTATTGTGCTAGGCTGGGACAATCTCTGCCCCAAAGAACTTACAATCTAAAATAATATATTATGTAATGGCATTGATTTTCTTTTTTTAAACTAACATCAAAAAAAATTCTTCTCTTTCTTCTGGCAGCTGCCATCTTGCAGATCATAGAGCTAAGTATTTTATCTTATTAATCACTCCACACTCTTCTGGGAACACAACTTTCAGAAAGTGACATACCTCATATTGCACAGCTCCTGGGTTCTTCCTCTCCCAGACCTGAAACATCTCTCCTGTTGTTTGAACATGATTTTTAGCTGACCTCATCTCTAGATTCTGTATGGTCTGTATGTCAAGGAGGAGCCTCTGTCTCACATTGGCAAGGTACACAGAGAAGGTATACATTGAATTTTCCATCTGGACAGGACTGGGGGATTGGGAAGACTGGCTTTTCTGCCTCCAAGTGGAATAGCAGATGAGAGAATAGTTCTATCTCTTGACTGTATATGGAAAATAAGATGAGATAGGAGTAGTTTCTTTACCAGAGTAAAAGTTGACACATGGGAATGACATGGCAGTGGTTGTATAGAGAAGGCAGGAAGCACAATGCTCATATTTCTGACCCATACTTGAGAGGTGACCTAGGAAATGGTCTGTGGATGGTAGACAGTTTATGGGGGCTTTTTGCTTATATTAGAAATGTATACTATGGCGTGGTGGTATGTAAGAAAGTTCTGAGATTAGAGACTGATGCTAGGCAAGGAGTTAAGGTTTTTTGGACTGTGCAATATGGTATTTTACCCATGTACATTTTATTTACTAGACTGTGTGAACTGTATGAGCATTTTGAAATATCTATGTACAAATAACTTCCTCAATTGTTCAGTTCCATGGTTCTAAATGGCTAGGTTTACTTACCTGTTAGGATCTATGTGTTTCCACTTTAATTTTAACTGGCAACCTTTAATTTAAAAGTAGAAAAGATATTTGTGTGTTTGCAAACTGGACTACTTTACCTACCACTGAAATGCAGCTATCCCTAGAGAGACAGATGAGCAGCAGCTGTTCAGCACTACACAACATTTCAGTAAAGAACAGAGTCATGTTATAACTCCAATTTCCACCACCAGCACAGAATTATCTTGACCAGAGATATTACAGCAGCACGTTATAACAGTTTACCTGCTAAAAATATATATTACAAATAAAATAAATGCATTTTGTTAGATCAAATGGGAAAAAAAATCAACAATACTTCACCCACTCCCCTCTTCATTAATCCTTGCTTCTCCCTTCCTATGAAATTGAACAGTCTGCAAGTTGCTGGTGCCAGCTCTTTGCCAATTGCCTAGGACAGGTCTCTTCATTTACAGTTCATTTTGCTTTTCTGTAGCTGACATGCATTGTTATTTCAATGAAGGCTTTTTCACTCAGATTTTTTTCATGCAAATTGGTAACGATTCCCAGCTGAATTGAAGACATCACAATGTTTTCTATGAAATCCAGTAAAAAGAGCCATATTTTCTCATTAGACAATCTCTGAACTAACGGTGGCTAGGGATATTACTGGTTCTGTGGGTAAAAGTGGAAAAGGTGCACACAATGGTGATGCATCCAAAACATTGGCTACATACCAATTCTCCCCAAGATATGCTTTGGGCTATAGCACAGCTTTTAAAGCATAACTGAGATAGGGAAGGAGCCAAGATACAGCATACTAGTGTGTAACGGTGCTATGGGAGTGCATTCTGAAGTGGCAGATAGTATACAAAGAGCCAGCCTCCAGCCACTAGAGGATGCTACATCATATCTTCTTGTTTAATGGGACATCACTCATTTTAGTCCCACAGCTATCTACATTCCATATTAATTTGGTGTCCCTCATTTTTATTGTTGAAAATTATTTACATCAGAAACAAAGACTCATGAAACAGCTGTAACTTATAACAAAGGGGTTATTTAGACGAAAGGAATAATCCGGTAGCATTTTAAATGTCCTGCAGGAATACTTTTTTGTGTCCCTCATTTAGGATCAGTCAGTATTGCAAACCCCAAGTGTTAACACATCATTATTCAGGCCCCAAAAATCATAAGATTGGCTTAAAAGTCATGAGACTGTTAAAATAATATATTTTGGATTCTTTTTATTTGCTGTCTGGTTCCTGAACCTTTAAGGTACACTCAGTGTATGTTTTCAGGCTTTTTTCTAAAACTATAAGGGCTAGAAATATACATTTTAAAAAACTGAAGCAGAGATTCTCATATAATCACTTGCCTCCAGGAGCTGAGGCTTTAAGAAAATTACCAAATATCACACTCTCATTATAAAATTGTGATTTTGTCCCGTATTTGGGCTTTGCCAGGTAGAAAGGCACACAATTCCACGGGACGTGCAGTTGATAGTCTCAGCCCGTTTCCTATTCTCATCTCACAAAAACAAATGCCTTAGGCCTGGTCTACACTACGGGATTAATTCGGATTTAGCAGCGTTAATTCGAATTAACCCTTCACCCGTCCACACAACAGAGCCATTTAGTTCGAATTAAAGGGCGCTTTAAATCGATTTCTGTACTCCACCTCGACGAGCGGAGTAGCGCCAAAATCGATTTTGTTAATTCGAATTAGGGTTAATGTGGCCGCACACCACCGAATTAATGTGGTTAAAATAAATGGGGTAGTGTGGCCGCACACCACCGAATTAATGTGATTAAAAACCGAATTAATGTGCTTAGTGTGGCCGCGCACAATCGAATTTATACAACCTGTTTCCCAAATTCGAATTATCTAAATTCGGATTAATCCCGTAGTGTAGACATACCCCTAGTCAGCACCAACTAGCACCCTTGTTAGGAGTATCAGCAAAGAGGCCACAGAGACTCAGCTACCCTTTCAGCCCCATAGGTGGTCCTTCCAGATCAGGGTTGCAGCACATTAGTACCCACTGGTGGAAAAGCTTGCACTATTGCTGCCCATGCAATATCTGATTTATGGACTCCAGTCTCCAGGTTTGATAATTCAGTACATTTTGCCAGCACTAAAATGACTAAAGACATAAATATTTATTACAAATAAAAATACCTATATATTCCAGAGTCAAGATGTTATTATGCAAACACATTTAGCATTCAATATATCATGTGCATTCAACCCTTTGTTCAATTCATTTTATTATACAGGATATTCCCCGCTTAATAAGGATATTCTAAACTAGAATCATGTGTGCTTCTTGATTTGTTTTCCAAAACAGCATTTGCCTCCTTCTAGTGCACCTCTAACAGTTCCATGCAAAGTTTTGATTTGATAGGACAAGAACAGTGAGGGCATTAGGACCAAGAGAAAGACACACACATTGCTTTGTATTATGTCTGGCAAAGGGTTCCTTGACTGAGTGCTATAGTTATGTGTGAAAGAAAGTCAGGGACTGACTAGTTCTCATCTGTTGATCACAGTTAACTTGAAGCGTCAAAACAGGGGAAGCTGTCAGATCTGCTTGCAAAGATAATATCACTCCAGCCCAGACAGCAATTGGAAACTTTGCAGTGGCAGGAAATATTCTGGAAGGAAACTATAAAAAATGGAATTTATTTTTACTTTTTCTCAGAATTAAAAACGAAAATCAAAACTTCAACTTCAACTCAATGAGCTTTTTGGTCAACTAAATACATTAGTTCATAGACAAGCTAGGATTCTGTATAACAAAGGATCTCCTTTATCTAATTGGATCTATGTTATCTCTTATAAGTAGGTATTTTTGATTTTGTCTACAAATATACGGGAAAGAATGAATCAACATCAGTGAAATGTGAGGGGGAGGGGGGAGCCTCTCAGCAGACAGTAATGACCAGTTTTTTGCTGCAAAGAAACCAGAGAGCTGGGCTATAAGAAATATCCAAGTGATATTTAGCATGACCATCTGTATTGTTTTGTCACCAACAGTATGCTCTTGAAGAAGAGGTGCAGATATGGATCACGTAAGCTTCAGTTTCTCTTGTTGTTGCTGATGCTGGGTTTTTTGTTACTGATGGTTACAATCCTGAATCCACCATTCCGGGACCTGAACAAAGAGGGGACATCCCAGCCATTAAAGTTCAGTCCCAGAGAAGGGTATCAGCTGGACTTTCCAGAAACCCAAGAAATGTTGGAGACTCAGGAGGAGAGCCAGCAGTACTACCCCATGGTGGGGTTATCCCCTTTCATTTCCCTCCGGGAGGACGAGCTGCTAGTGGCCATTGTGTCACCCACAGCCAGGAGAAACCACAGCAAGGCTAGAAAAGGATACCGAATGGTGAAGCAGCAGAGCAAAAGGCAGGAAGAAAAGACTGATGTCAAACCAAGGGGAAACCAAGAGTCCCAGCTCATGTCCTTTCCCCTGCAGGATGCAGAAGAGGCTGCTGGGGGTGAGCAATTGGCAATCCTTGGCCTGGAAACTCATGGCTTTAATGAAGCGCTCAGTGAGCGGATTTCTCTGCGCAGGGAGCTGCCTGAGGTGCGGCATCCTTTGTAAGTAAAACATCCTAATTATTTCCTGTGAGAAACCTGACCCCTCCCAACTGTCCCTCTAAAAAACCTTTCCCTTGACCCCTGAGAAACCTGTCCCCTTTCTATCACATCATCTCCCTCAATTGGAGCAACCAGCCCTCCTCCCCAAAAGGAAATGTATCCGTTCCCCCAAATCCATGTCCCTTTCCCAAACTCCATGCTACAAGCTGGGACCCTGAAACACGGATCAGAAATTGGAGCTTAAACTAGCAAGACTCATCCTAGTTAGACAAAGCACACTCCTCTTCCGTCTCCTTAAATAACTTAGAGTACAACAGCTTTCATTCCATTATATCATCCCCTGGGGATATTGAGAGCACAGCAAATGCTATAACAGGAGCCATGAGAGACACTTGTCCCATTTTCTACCTTTCTTAAATACTATAATTGTTTTCTTAAAACAATACTCTCAGCCTCAAGTCGAAAACACCAAGTGACTTTGGGGGGGCTTGAGAATTGTGTGTCCAGTAAAAGAACTATAGGGAGTTATAGAAACTAGTGGGGGGTGGGGGGATGGAAAGAAGAATGACTGCAATGTACCAGAGAGACAAGGTAGGTGAGGTAATATCTTTTATTGGACTAATGTACCAGTCACTCTGGGTGTTCCAGTCCCAGCAGAGGGGGACGAACAAGTGTACAATGAATTAGTGTACAAGGCTATGTTATTGTAAAACTCTTTTGCTCCTTGTTTATGTACCGCTCCTGCCCTTTCACTTTCACTGGCAGAGGCAATCGTCCTACTTCACCCAGGTAGCCAACAAGTTCTGACTTTTCAACCTGTGAGTGCACTTATTTATTAGCCTGCTCATTTAATGAGGAGTATGGCGGCCTCTGCTGGCACGTATCAGAATGGAAAAATGTTGCAGTTGTCTGCTTTATTTAACAGGTACCAGGGCCAGTCAGTGCTATTTAGCCATCTGTTGGAGTGTGAGAACTACGGGGCTAATTGGTCTGTTGCGAAGGCAAGCCACACAGATGAATTGTGCTAGCCATAAGATGCCAATATAAGGGCCTTATTTATGCTTGTTTAGGTGTCTTTTGTTAAATAATCACATATACTTAAACTTATTTATTTACTGTATTCTATTCAGCTGATGTTGTCCTTTGTTCTCAGAGTGCTTCATATGTAGGCAATGGCCCAGATTCTGTTCTGAGTTTCACTTGTGCGAGGCCACTGACTGCTTGGGACTGAAATAAGCAAAACAACTTGGGCCAAATTCAGCACTGAGTTACCCCTGTGTATAGTTATTGTGGGCTTCCTTGGGTGTCACCGTGGGCAGAATCTTGATCTAAAATGACTCAGCTCCCTGACTGCTGAATATTTTGTAGTGCACTTGATGTGAACTTGCCAGGGCATTTGATGCATGTCCAAAGGGGTATAAAAGTGTTGATCTGTTGGGTGTCCATTGCCACTCAGTTAGTAAAGCGATAACATTATTTTCTATTATATTCTGTATTCTCAAGTGGATGGTTTTGTGTATTCCCTGCAGGAGCTGATGATACCACTAACATTGGGGAAAGGGCAGAGAATAACAGAAAATCTCTGGGCCTCCTACACTTCGTCTTATTTGTTTAGATTGTAAACTCTCCTCTTTATGTTGTGGTATTCATATAACCCTCATCCACATAGTATCTGAATACCTTCCAGTCATTAATTAATTTTATCTCACAACACCCCTGAGAGGTAGGGAAGGACTATTCCCATTTTACACATGGGGGAACTGAGGCACAGGGTAAATTACAGGGCTATGGCCTGCTAAGAAGATCTAGTGAAAAGTTCACTGGTGGTTAGTCTGTGCATCAGTTGGTCTTGATGAGTGAGGTTCTACCTGGTACCTAGCCAAGTAGGTAGTGGAGGACAGAGAGAGCATCAAGCCCCCTTCCTGCATGGATTCCTTAAGGCAGAATAGCAGCTCCGGAACTCACTCCTACTCCCATTATCATCTGGGGGGTGAGACTCCAGAATGTGGTGGGGGAAGGGAGAGAAAGCAGGTAGAGCCATGGATCTGCCCCCCTCTGATCTGGCTAGCCACGTGAGATGGGTTATGTAGCAAGTCCTAGAGGGATATAGCAGCTTCCATGCTCCCCGGAGCAATGGGGGAGCTCTGAGAGGGATCCTGCCTTTCTGAGGCAGACTATCTCTGATGCATCCCCTTTGAGTAGTGCAGAATGCCAAAAAGACATGATCTGGCCCTAGGCAAGCAACAGGTTTCACATAACATCTTTTGCAGTGGTCATTTTCTCATGGCTAGAGACAAATGTTGGTCCATGTTTGAAGAGACAAACTTCAAGACTTGGGGGATGTTTTCCATATTTGCTAACAGTGTTTGATATACATTATCTTTAATTTGTTTTTATTTCAGCTGAGTTACACTGGAGGAAAACTAGAGCAATGCAGGGGTGAATCAGGCCCTCTATAATTACCCAACCAAAACCAGCTAGAAGTATTCCAGAGAGTTATTTCTATAACATCCCACTTCGTTGCAGCCTGTCTGAAGTTAGGTGGTATACTGTTGTGGTAGGGACCATACCTACTTATTGTGAGGCACCGAACACATACTTGCATGCTGCAAAATAATAATGATAAACCCCCACTTCTATATATTTCATCTACTAATAAATCAGCATTAAGATATATGGAGTTTGTCATAGAACATACTCTTAGAAGTGCTGTCCCTTAGAGCTGACAGCAAACCATAGCATTGTCCTTTGCATTAAAACAGTGCACTGGAACAACTAAATTCTTTTTATTTAAAGATTACATAGCTCACACACAACAGAAATCAGTGCCTGCTGTTCACTGCAGCCTGCCACTCATGTGCTGTCCATAAAGTCCTGGACCGGACCATCCAATGTGGAGGGTGGCCCCTTTGACCTCTGCAGCCACACTCCACAACCTTACACATCAAGCATTGCTCCCTACAACCACTGTCTTTCCTGCTTATCCCTGGTGGATGTCGTTGGTACTTTTCAAAACATGTATGAATAGAAGTCCTGGATCTCTGCCAACATGAGCTCCACCCACTCACTAAAACTTATTAATAGAACAAAATCATACCTCATGTAATCCCATTTACTTTTCTGGCTGGGGAGAGAACATGGCCAGGTGACCACGCCTAACCCCTGGGAATCCTCCATAATGGGGCCAATTGTACTTTAATGCTATTCTCGTTTACCAGGATCCTGAAGGTACAAATGCTCAACACCCTTCCATTATCATCCCCCAGGGGTGTATTTGCCACCTTTGAGAACACCTGCTTTCAGCTTGCCCAGGTGCAGTTAGCATCCCCCTGGACAGTGGGGGTGAGTCAAGCCTGTCATCTTTACTTTATGACAAGGCCTTGTCCACAAACCACGGTTCTTCTCTCTTGGGATTAAATGTCAAATATTATGTACCCAGGCAAATGCAAACATACAAAATGTCTAAAAGGTTTTAAATTACCTCACAAAACTACAGCTCCCATTGAAGTGCTGCTGGGAATTGAATCTCAATAAGACATTTTTCTGGAGCCGAGTAGGAGTCTCCTTTGGCAGTGCCTTTGCCTTGTCTGAATTCATGTAGTGTTGACCACAATTCAGTATTGTTCACCGGTAAGATTAGACCCCTCTGTCCCTTATCAGTCATGACCTTTACTTGTTTGAAATGATCAGCCAGTCATGGGCCTCTTCTTGATAGTCTGTGCAGCTGCCCCAAAGTATAGAAAAGGAGTTTCATGTGCCAACAGCCCCTCTCATTTAACTGAAGACTAGTTATCTGTATTTTGATTCCTTGCCAATCACCATGGCAACTGAATGCCGCATCAGCTAGGCTTCATAGTCTAGAGCAGTCATTTTCAACCCTTTTCCAATCAACACCCCCCAAAATAGTATCAACTTTCTTGCCATGACAACACTACTAGTTGCAAAGCATTATGGGATTGTGGCAAAAATCCACAGTTGGTTATGGCAGTATTTGTTGCTCGTGGTTCAGAGGCTGCATCAGTTTCTTGCTTTCCCTTCCCTGTCTCTGGATACAATTGTTAAATCAGATACTTCTGCTTGGAAACACAAATTGCCCCCTTCAAGACACTGGGTTTATCCCTTTTCTCCTGTCTTAAGTGAAAACACAAAGATATTTAAAAAAAAACCTGGGCCAGATTGATCCCATTTCCTTTAATGAAGTTACACCATAGATTAATTTGGCCCAACAATTGGCCTTGAGTAGTTTGCAGAGCAATAGAACTATATAATTTCCATATAATCTTTATGTAATGCTGTGGTGCTTCCACTGAGGATTTCTTTCTATTAGAGATTAAATTAGCTAGACAGATTAAAGGGAGTCTACATGGAAAACTGAATATTTTAGGCCAATTTTTCACACTTAGGTAAAACAAGTGCACATGGAAAATGTATGCAGACACACACTATCTGTAAAATATGTATTTGTGAACCCATGTTGGATAACTATGTTGCTACCAGTTAGTGTGTGTAATCATCCACTTTCTATGAGACAAAATCAGCTTGTGTGTGCAATGGATGCATGAGTACTTTTGTCCATCCACACGTTGCATCCATTCTTGGAAATGTGTCCAATGCCTCATAAGCGTTCATTAAAATGTTTGTGGTCCCTAAATACTCAGAGTTGTGTGAGGATGTAGCCACCTAAGTCCCACTAACTGTAATGCTAGATGTGTGACTTCCATGAGTGAAATTCTGGCCTCATTGAAGTCAATGGCAAAACTCCCATTAACTTCAATGGCATCAGGAATATATCCCATGTAACCCCATGTGGGAATGCCACACCAGATCAGAACAGTGAGCCTAGGTCAGAAATCCTGTCTCTGAAACTGGCCAGTACCAAAAACCTGAAAGGAAGGAGCAAGAAATCTTGAAGTAGACAATTATGGAAACCTGCCCACTCAGGGAGTTTCTGCTTAACCCCCATCCATCAATGGATAGCTTATGCCCTGAAGCATAACCCTTTTGGAATTTATACCCTTTTTAGAAAAAAATATATATTAAACCTATGTAATGTAACTATAAATGTTTTCATTATACATATAAACGTTTGATCTTTCTTTGATCATACTAAGTTTCAATAATATCATGTGGCAATGAGTTACACAGGCTTATTATGCATTGTGTAAGTTAGTAGTATCCATTTAAAAGTTGTTGCTTTTCAATTTCTTTGGCTGTTCCTTGTTCTTGCACCAGACTGATCTCCTCTATAGCATTAATTAATTAATTTCTATCTTAGTCCTTATTTGCCACATCTTTAAATCTTTAAAGTCTTTCCATGCTTCCAATCCTCTTTGTTTGTCTGGACCTTTTCTATTTCAGCTCTGTCTTTTTCAAAGTAGGATGACCAGAACCAAGCACAATGTTCCAGGTGAGGGCAAACTATTGTTTTCTATAATGCCATTATAATATTTTCACTGTTATTCTCTATCCCATTCATTAGACATCCTAACATTTTGTTTGCCTTTTTAACCATCACTTCACCCTGAGCAAAGATTTTGAGCTGTCTGCAATGAAGTAAGGATAGATTGTGACTTTCAGCCTCAGAGAAATGGATGTGTTCATAATAATAAGTAAACAAAAAAAAAAAGTGTTGCAACCTTCCATACTGTGCTGCTCTCATTCTATCATATACAGCTGTCTGCAACAGGACTATGACCCCAACCTTCCTACTGCTAGTGTCATCATCTGTTTCCACGATGAAGCCTGGTCTACTCTCTTGAGAACTGTGCACAGTGTTATGGACACAGCCCCAAGGGCCTCTCTGAAGGAAATTATCCTTGTCGATGACCTCAGTCAACAAGGTAGCTCCCTTTTGCTCTCCCTAAATTCTATTTTCAAGCTCTTGGAAGGAAGTTGTAATACTGCATGGCAGGGCTGGGAAGAATGGAACTACAAGGACCCTCCAAAATCAAGCTAAATATAGAGAAAACTGGTTGCCAAATTTTACTTTTCCTCCCCTATAATTCAGCTTCAACCTAAGTTTGAAAGTGTTTATTTTTTTCCTGTCATTTCCAATAGTTTTAAAGTCTTTATTTTTAAACACAGTTCACCAAACAGATTGCTCTGCATGACTGCCCTGTCGTAGTCATTACCTCCCACTCCACCAATCTTTGTGTCAACCACAAATTTTAATCACCAGTGATTTTATATTTACTTTCAGATCAGTGATAAAGGTGTTGAATAATGGTGGACCTCAAACTAATCTCTCCACTGAAATCACCCCAATTTGATGATGATTCCCCATTTAAAACTACTTTTTGAAATGCCTCAGTTAGCCAGTTCTCAATCCATTTAATGTGTGATTTTTAAATATTGGATAGTGCTAATTTTTTGAATGAAAATGGCATGTGGTACTAAGTCAAACACTTTACAAAAGTCTAAGTATATTACATCCATGCAGTTACCATTATCAACCTAATTTATAATCTCAAAGAATGAAATCAAGTTAGTTTGACAGGACCTATTTTCCATAAAACCATGTTGATTAATAAGGGATGGGAATATGATTAATGACAATCAGCTTTTCCATTATTTTTCCTAGGACTGATATCAGGCTAACTGTCCTATAGTTAACCAAGTCATCTTATTTGCCATTTCTGAATATTGGCACAACCGTAGCATTCTTCCAGTCTTTTGGAATTTTCCCATTAATCCAAGATTTATTAAAAACTAATATTAGTGGCCCAGAGATCTCCTCAATCAGCTTTTTTAAAATCCTTGGGGTGCAAGTAATCTGGGCCTGCTGATTTAAAGATGTTTATCCCTAGTAGATGCTGCTTAAAGACTCCTTCGTTATCAATGGAGTGGAAAGTACTGCCCCATCCTCATGTGACACAAAGTGCATCATCCAGCTTCTTTCCAAATGCAGAACAATTTTTTCCCAATGAAAGCTGAGATTCTTACAGAATTCCAGGAGCTGCAACTTTAAGAAAAAGAGCAAATGTCATTAGACTTGTGATAATTTGGGAAAGCTGGTGGTAACCAAAAGAGGGCTGAGGGGAGATATGATTACTCTCTATAAATATATCAGAGGAATAAATACCAGGGAGGGAGAGGAATTATTTAAGCTCAGTACCAATGTGGACACAAGAACAAATGGATACAAACTGGACATCAGGAAGTTTAGACTTGAAATTAGATGAAGGTTTCTAACCATCAGAGGAGTGAAGTTCTGGAATAGCTTTCCAAGGGAAGCAGTGGAGGCAAAAGACATATCTGGCTTCAAGACTAAGCTTGATAAATTAATGGAAGGATGGTATGATGGGATAGCCTAATTTTGGCAATTAATTGATCTTTGACTATTAGGGGTAAATATGCCCAATGGTCTGTGATAGGACACTAGATAGGGTGGGATCTGAGTTACTACAGAGAATTCTTTCCTGGGTGTCTGGCTGGTGAGTCTTGCCCACATGCTCACGATTTAACTGATCGCCATATTTGGGGTCGGGAAGGGATTTTCCTCCAGGGCAGATTGGCAGAGGCCCTGGGGGGGGTTTCACCTTCCTCTGCAGCACGGGGCATGGGTCACTTGCTGGAGGATTCTTTGCACCTTGAAGTCTTTAAACCATGATTTGAGGACTTCATTGGCTCAGACACAGGTTTGATACAGGAGTGGGTGGGTGAGATTCTGTGGCCTGCATTGTGCAGGAGGTCAGACTAGATGATCATAATGGTCCCTTCTGACCTTCAAGTCTATGATTCTATGAACACTCAGAGATGACCTGTACTTGCTGACAGTGGGGCGGGCAGAGGGAGAGCAGTGGCTTTAGCAAATGTTACTGAGCATGCTCAGTCCATGTGAACATGCTCAGTACAAGCCAAGTAACAAATCTGGGGGGCATATGACCCGTGTTTCTCCCCCCCTCCCCATGCATCGTTTCTGATAACACTGGGCAGCACCCTTCTGCGTGCATGGAGGTCTTCTTCCATAGATTGCTTCTGGGGCAACATGGATTCTTCACTGCTAGCACATTATACTCTCACCTCAGAGTTTGCTCTTCCAGTCTATAGTTAAAGGACACATAAGTAGGGAAATGTAAGGGAAGGTCACATTACTCCTGGCTTGTCCCTATTGAAAACAGAGGACTTCAGTCTCCACAACTGTGTTAGTCCAGCATCTGCTACAAGTTCTAAATTCACTTCATTTTGCTTCTGTTTTTAAACCAACACCACATTAAAAATAAAGTGCTAGACTGTGCCCTTAGCGTATAAGTTGGTGGTTAAGATTCACTGCCCAAGGAGTAGCCTCAAGAAGAACTGTGACTGAGAAAGTCACCATTCCTTCCCACTCTCCCCTTTCACAATGATGTCACGTGTACTGCACTCCTTTCCAGGGGCCTGCACACGCCTTCCAGTATGCCCAGCCAGTTCCCCTGGCTGACTTGTGGGGAGGCAAAAGCATGGTTCCATCATTCCATACCCAATTTCCTCACAGCAGCGAGGGTGGGGGAGGGAAGGGGTGGCACAGCACAGCCCCCATGCCCAGCACTGCAAGCTAGAAAGGTCTGACATAGCTAAATAGGAGTTGGAGATGAGGCTTTGCTCCCCTTTACTCCCTGCATGGCTGAGAAGGCCGAATGCAAAGCTAGCCCAGAAATCATTTTTCTAGCTGGGGAGTACCATTTTTGCCACAAACAGGGTGTTTTTTTTTTTTTTTTTTGAGTGGCAGATTGAATCAGCGCTAAAATCTGAATGATTATTGTATTTATTGCAGGGCATCTGAAGTCAACCCTGAGTGAATACATCTCCAAGCTGGATGGTGTGAAATTGATCAGGAGCAACAAGAGGCTCGGGGTCATCCGGGGTCGTATGTTGGGAGCTGCACGGGCAACTGGGGATGTGCTGGTCTTCATGGACTCCCACTGTGAGTGTCACACAGGCTGGTTAGAACCCCTGTTGGGCAGACTAGCCACTGAGAGGTAAATATCGCTTTGGGCTTAGTGTACAAAATGTTTAGATGCTTGTTAGAAGGGAGTGGGTCACCATGAAGAGCTATGATCCTTGAACTATTTATATTGTTCATAATGCACAAGTTTATACTAATTCCTGGTAACAGGACAACACTCGTGATCTCTTAAAATTCATTTTTATCTTGGGTTTTCATGGCCTCTTCATCGCTTTATCCATACTGTGTTATTTTACTTTTACTCCATGTGCATTAACCTGAAATTTAGGGAACTAGACAGATCAGGCATTTAATAAGACACACTACCAAACCCTTTCTCTCTAGAGCTGCCTCAAGGGAATACAGCTCTCTAGAGCTGCCTCGAGGGAATACAGCTCCATTAGCATTGGAGCATATTGTGGCCAACATGAAATGAGTTGGCAATCCCAGATAGCAAGCAACAGACGACAAGCATCCATCAGAGAAACCACTACAACAGTTGGCATTATTTGCCGCACTTGTTGGCAGTCCCAGTAGTGAGGCCAAGGATTGAATAGGCCCAGAGACTGGATTACCTTCTCCTCCTGTGAGCTGCTCCTGTCAGGTCACAGCTGATGAACATTGACAGGGCAGGGTGGGAAGGGCTGCACTGCTTTCTCCCACATTGTACCTGCGGCTGTTCCATGGAAAAATAGAAGGCTTTTCAGGCTGCCTAAATCCTAGCTATTTCACCCACATTAAGTTCACAAAGACAAACAGAGATAATGCATGGCTGTGCTCAGCATTCAGCAATCACTAAGCATCACAAAGAGGTTAGGGTACGAAAGTGTTTCAAGAATCATATGCAGTAAGTACATACTCTTTAATAAAGAAAGAATTCTGAAGCCACTGAAAAGTAAATGTTTGAACATTAAATTCTGTAACATTAACAGTAAACTAAGGCTGTTTGTAATACAATGAATTGCTGAGGGGGTGAGGGTGTATTTTGAAAAGAAAAGTATAATGCCTCCTTTAAAACACTTACTAGCTCAGTAAGTAACCATAGTAAGAAGCTGTAAACAACGTTGTTCCCAGGCAATGAAATGAGCTGCTTTTACTGCTGACAATGGCTGCTTTTAAATTCATTCATGTTCGCTTTTAGAGATGATTGCATTGTTCAAATGCAAAATGAAAGATGCTGCAAGTATGTGGAATACAATACTGTTCTAGGATTCCATGTCTGCCCTTTTCTAAAAGGGTTTCCCAGTGAAAGCAGATTGCTTTGTCGTCTGGATTATTTGTGGCCCATGCTGCTGAAGCTTTATTGCTATTGTGACTCAAGCGGGCTTTGATCTAGTATCCAATGTCTGCACGTGCTGCAATCCTATCTCCTGATTGCAATGTAGACGTACCCTAAAAGAGCTATAGAAAGCCTTAAAGGAGAGTCACAGTGACGCACTGCTCCATGGAAACTTTTTACATGCCCCTTCACAGGGGAATTACAAGAGCAGGAGAGGAGGCATGGCCCATGGATCCAATGGCACAAATTTATGCCACACTGATTCACTGGCTAAAATTCACCATGGCAAGAGAGTGAGGAAGCTACCAATGCTACTGTCATCCTGAGGCTTCCATAGTGGTCATGTAGCAGCTTCACTGGTGCCTTGTGACCCATGGGAAAGGCTTCTGACCCCTGCAGCACACACCAACAACCCTTGTGCAGAGCCAATGTGCTGATTGTTTACTCCTGTTTTGCACAGGGAGCCAGGATTTAGTCCTGAGTAAAGGCTTCAGGATTTCTGGCCCATGAATAGAAATGTAGCCTGATTTGGAAAACAGTGGAAGCCCAAATCATCCCTTTCTAAATACCATAGCAGAAGTGTTCCTACTCCAAGCAAGGGAGCATTGTGTAGTAGTTAAGACACAGGGCTGTCAATCAAGAGAGCTGGGTTCTAGTCTTGGTTCTGCATTGACTTGCTAAGACATTTGGCAAATTATTAACCTCACTATGTCTCACTTTTCCCATCTGTAAAATGATGCTAATGTCATCTATCTGATGGTGATGGTGAAGGGGAGGAAGGAGTTACATCATTATTTTTCATAAAGTCTTTGAGATGCTTGGATGGAAGATGCTATGGAAGTGCAAGGCATTAGTATAATAAACTTGAATTAATTAAGCAGGTGAGGAACTAGGAAACTGAATCCATATTCAACTCCTTATACAATAGTGAAGCAGAAAACAAAGTTTCACTGACTCACGAAACACCCACCTCTCTTCCTCATTGTGCACTAATTAAGTTGTCACTCACTCAAGCTGTAAAAGAAAGTGCTTTAGCGTAGGAGAGCACTTCATCAACTACAGAAAGTGACTCAGCAACTGCCCAAGTTATATACAGCCTTTCTGATGTCTGAACCTTTACATGAGTTCCAACCAATAACAATCCAGTGCTGTCCCAGATCTAATGTTAAAAAGGGAAAGAAAGAACAAAACAAATTTTATTTTTATATATTCAGACTAACTTACTACAGGGAGACAAATGTGGTATTAATGTCATATACAACATGAAGGCAGAATCAGGTACTTTATCTACACAGACAGCTTCAACTCTAGTTCAGTTATTCCTTTTGAAATACAAAATACAGGCTTCAGGCAACAGCATCATACTTTTGGTCTTCTATTTCTGATATCAATGAAATAGTCATAAGCAAACAATTTCAGATGTTTGTGAAAATCATGCAGTCCCCAGATTCAAAGTACATTCGTGAATCAATAATGTTGCAAAAGTAAGTTTGAAGAATAAGCAGCAGAAAGATGGTTTAATAATACTTTGCACTTACAGTAGAACCTCAGAGTTATGAACACCTCGGGAATGGACGTTGTTCATAACTGAACAAAACATTATAGTTGTTCTTTCAAAAGTTTACAACTGAACATTGACTTAATACAGCTTCGAAACTTTACTATGAATGCAGGTCTCCCGAATTGCATTTATTATCTTAACGCAGTAGGAGCTGGTGAAAATAGTGCAGGTAATGCACAGATTACCTAATGCAGGTAAGCACAGATTCCTTGTCATATAAAATACTGACTAATTACATGGTAATCCCAAACCAGCTCACTTTCTGCACTGGGGTTTTAGACACCAGTGCGACTATGCTGTTCTAGCTGCTCTGGTGCAACTGAACAAGTTTCAAATCAGGAGCAAATCACAGTTTATGCCGGTGCAATACTTCTTGTATCTACACCAGTTGATAAAACCTCAGAGTAAGACAAGGCCTCGGTCTCTTATGGAAAAGACCTGTACAATTCAACAGGGATGAAACCAGTAGGTTTGTATAGAAATTATTCTAAAAAAAGACATATGGAATTAAAACCTTTTCTGTAGACTTTTTAACCATTAAAATAGAGAATATTGATAGGTTCCCATTCTCCAAGACTCCATGAGGATGGATGGCAGACCCCTAAGAAATACTTAGGTGGTCCAGGAAGTGGAGCTGATGAATCAGGCCAATTGTTTTCAAAAGTGCCCGCTAACTTTAGGATGCCTCACCTTGGACACCTAGGGCCTGATTTTCAGACCTGCTGTGCACCTGCAGTTCCCACTGACTTGTAGGCAGTATGTAATTAATAGAATTATGCAGGATATCAATGTTAACCTTATTTCTTGGGGGAAATGCCATGGGATCTTTAACTAAGACAAGTATATTTGTTTAATCCAAGATAAACTAATTTCCACAGTACAGTGCCCTCAGGTAGCATGCTGGTAACTCTGCTACCCCACACAAATGCCAACGTCATGCTGCCTAGTGCCTGCCTACATTTCCCTAAAGATTTAGCTAGGTGTGTCATTTTCCAGTTCCTGTCCTCAGATGTTGGGTAGTGTTACTGTGTGCCACTGAATTCCATCCCAGAGGGAGCTACATTTCAGTGGGGATCATCAAAGTGCTCCTTATAGGTAAGTTTCAATAGGAGAATGTTAGGCAAGCTAAACTATAGGTGTGACTGCCAGCTCCGTCTATGAATGTAAAATATTATTTGCTGATTACATAGTTCTTCTCCCCAAGGATTTCACAAATACCCATTTGAGGCAGATAAACACTGTTATTCCCATTTTGCAGATGAGGAAGTAGGGAAGTGAAGTGAATTTTTCTAAGGAAGCCTGTGGCAGAGCTAGGAATGGAACCCAGAGCTCCTGAGTCACCAGCCTATGGCTTACTGGGAAGAACATCCTGCCTAAGGTTATGTAGTCCTTTGGAATACCTTGTGATAAAAGGTGCTAGAGAAAGGAAAGATTATTATAGAATCTTTCCATCCTTATTGAAAAAGAATCACTGTACACCTTATTGGATTACTGAATTCACTTAGCAGGAGTACTTGACTACTTTGTGTTATTTTTTGGTTTTCGGGCTTTAGTTGATAACCGTATCAAAATTCTTTTCCCAGAAACTACAAAATCTTCCTAAAATAATTACCATGTGCACACACCCTCAAGTAAGACTTGTTTAGGATGAATTATTTGAACGATAAATATAGATTTACTGTGAAACAGTGCAGCAGTGAAAAGATAGGAGACAAAGGGTTAGAATAATGAGAATATTGTGAGTTTTCATCATTGAGAGAGGTAAATAGTGGAGTCCACCAAGGATCTGTACTGGCACAAGTGCTATTCAACATATTCATAAATGATCTGGAAAAGGGGATAAACAGTGAGGTGGCAAAGTTTGCAGATGATACAAAATTACTCAAGATAGTTAAGTCCAAAGCTAACAAAACTAGGTGACTGGGCAACAAAATGGCAGATTAAATTTAATGTTGATAAATGCAAAGTAATGCACATTGAAAAGTATAATCCCAAATTATGTATACATACAAAATGATGGGGTCTAAATTAAGCTGTTGCCACTCAAGAAAGAGATCTTGGAGTCATTGTGGATAGTTCTCTGAAAACATCCAGAGTGGAGCAACAGTCAAAAAAGCTAACAGAATGTTAAGAATCATTAAGAAAGAGATAGATAAGAAGATGGAAAATATCATATTACCATTATATAAATTCCTGGTATGCCCACACCTTGAATGCTGTGTGCCATTCTGGTCACCTCATCTAAAAAAAGATGTATTAGACCTGGAAAATATACATTAGGGGTATGGAACAGCTTCCGTGATTCCTTCTTTGGTTCCACAATGTAGATCACCAATTATTTATAAAATTGTTGTTAAATATAATTAAGAATTACTACAGCCACTGAAAATTGCCACATTGTCTGTTTGCTGCTGTTAGAAATCAGAGTTTTGCCAGGTGTGCAGGATCAGGCAAAAATGGTTCTATTGTTTAAAAGATTTCTGTGCATGTGTTAGTTTTATGCTGATTTAGCATGAAGAATGTAAATATTTTTTACAAAAATCAAACAATGTCTTCATCTCTTCTCAGCACAACTACTGCAATTCCCTTCTGTAGGGCCTGCAAATCCCAGCTTTCCAGATTCCAAAATTCACAGAAAACTACTGCTTGCCTTCTCACATGCACCAAGAAGCACGAACTCATCACTCCCATTCTCACACAATGCCACTAGCTCGACATTCATTTCGGTATCCTGTTCAACACTGACCTTACTTTTAAAACCTTGCACATACTTAGTCCCCTGCAACTATGTAGCTTACATCACAGACTTTGTCTCTCTTCCTGCTCTTCTTTTCATGCTCTCCACTTGTCTAGAATAATACTCATTAATATGTTTTGCACTTATATACTATGTTCATCTGAAGATCTCACAGCCCTTTACAAAGGTGGATAAGTATTTCTCCCATTTTAGAAATGGTGGGGAAATTGAAGCAGAGAAGTTAAGGTCGAAAGCTAAGATTTTCAAATATGAGTGGCTAAAGTTAGGCACGATTCATGAAAAAGAGGTCTGATTCTCAAAAGTACAGAGCACCCAAACAGCTCCCAACTGACCTCAGCACCTCTGAAAATCAGGCCACTGATTTAGGCAATGATTAATATGGATTTTGATATCTAGTACCCAAACCTGAAAATGTTGATCTAAGAGACTTGTAGGCCACAGCGGAAGTAGATTTTCTGGAATTTTTAAAAACAAATATTGATTTAGGATCCGGTCTAGCAAAGCATTTAAGCACATGTTTAACTTTAAGTATGTGAGTAGAACCATTGACTTCAAAGGGACTGTTTGAAGCTAAGCCCATGCTGAAGTGCTTGCCAAACCATGGCCTTAGCCATTTCTGCTTGCGGAAGCTTCCTTTTAATCCTATTAGTTCCACCTCATTTAAAACTTTCTGCAATATTATTTTTCTTGGGAGCTTATCCTGTAAGGTGATTTCAGTGGAAATGCAGGTGCCCAGACAGTGCCCAAAGGCAGATGCTTGCCCCAAATTTGGGCCTGAGCAAGAGAGTCTACATGTAGCTTGGATTCCCAAGCCATCTCATTTTTGTAGGAAAAGATCCACTCTGAGAGTGAATTGAGGACAATAGGAACATTTTTACAGTTGTTTTCGTTACCTGTGCTCATTTTAACAATCTATTCCTTTCCCAGCAAAGCATGGTACAAATCAATACAAAGCCCTTCTAAAAGCAGTCTACAGTATATGAAACTTTAAGCAGATTGATTAATTAATTCTTATTTTTCTCTTATTATTCATATTTTTTACAAGAAAAGAACACAATGTCCACAGCTTATGTAAAGGGTAATGGGAAAACATTTCATTTGCAATTGTATTTGGTTTAGAAATCCCCAAACAGGAAGTTATGTTTGTTTGCTTTTTTGTAGGTCTCATGTGCTCCAGGCATTTGAAATATTCACAAATTAATAATGCCCCACTCACATTGGACAAAGCATTGTTGCCAGTTCTTTTTGAGTTTCCTTCCTCCCCCCTCCACCCCTGCTTCTTCAGATTCCATGGAATAAAATTAGCAGCTGTCTGCCAGTGTGAACATTTCATTTCAAAGTTCCGAGAAGGTGCTGACTGTCTGCCAGCTACTGTATTAAGAACAAAACAAATTACAAGCAACATCTTCCAACTTTCAATTACCTTTGGCTGAAAATGTGCATTTCTAGCCATGCAAACACTAAATCCACCACTGAACATGCAGAAAACAGATGTCTTAGAAAGGATACTTTAATATCACAAGAAAGATAAGGCAACACTTGATTAAAATAAGAATTGGCTATTGATTAGTTTTACTAACATTAAAGCTGCTAGATTCCTTATTTATGATCAGAAGGACCTTCTAACAATTTGAAGTTTAAGCTGCTGTAAATCAGTGCAGCTCCACTAGTTTCAATAGAGCTATACTTATTTATACCATCTAAGGATCCGACTCCTACATTTCTAAATGGTATCTTAAAACCCTGTAAAGCATGGAATTCTGAAGGTGTGTTATCATTTATACAGTAATACTTTTAAAACATAGATATCAGTTTGTAGTACATATAATTCATTTGGAAAAACAGATTACTGGTTCTTTTACTGAAGAATTTGAGGCAAGGTGGTTTTCTGATTGGCTGAGCCCATTCCAGGTGGTGCAGAAGTTTTGTTTGCATAGCACTGAAGGTCTGGGTCCAATATTTAAAAACAAACAACAACATATAGTTTAAAAAAAAAAAGAACCCTCTCCTGAAAACACTACTGGTTTTAATGCTTATTGTCACAAACAATCACATTGAAGTCAAAAGTGTTATTGGAGGATTGGACTCTGATATTGGCAACTAGAACTAGATCCAGAAAGGATGAGATGTAAATGAATGGAAAATATAATAGTAGAAGAATTATGCCAATATCACACCCTTAGATCCAGAATTTTATCTCAGTTATACCAGTGTAAATCCAGAGTAACAATATTTACTTCAGTTTAGTTATTCTAGATCAGTGGTATTTAACCTGTGGTATGCAGACCCCTGGTGGTCCACAGACTATGTCTAAGAGGTCCGGGAAAGGTGACTATAAAAATAAAATTTCAGATCCCCAAAAAGGCATTCCATTTTTCTGATCAATCATTGGGTATGTGAATACCCCCACCTACAAGTCAAAACCTGGAAGTATTGTCATTACTAGAGAAGCCCACTGTTTAGCGCCCTGTCTCCTGCTGTGTCAAATGCTGTGCTGAGCATATTCATCATTTATAGTTGAATTTTGTTCAGTCAGTTTTCAGTCTAAGACTTCTATGGTAGGGGTCCAGAGACCACAGGTTGAATTTCCAAAGGGGTCCGCACCTCCATTCAAAATGAGTAAAGGTTGAAAACTCACAGTTCTAGATTTACACATCTATACATTAGATAAAAATCTGGCCTTCCTAGTCAAGCATCTTTGAATTTTTTATTCTAAATAATTCCCCATTCATACTTCTCTTCCTAATCTCTCTCACTCAAAAATGAAATCTTATTCTAAAATAAACTACGTTACAATTAGTTTATCAGTTCTAGCTATGTAAGAATATTTAGACTAGAAGCAGTAGACTAGAGTGTGTTCATCTAGTAGCAGCAAAGTGAAGCAGGAGTGTCTAGTTCCAATTATAATCATCAATCCCATTTCCACCCAGGCAGCTGTAAGAGGCTTTGAGGTGTTCGTGCTGGAGGAGGACCTCAGTAGTAATTTTTACTCTAAATGGTGCATACTTTGCTATTGCTTGCCATTGAAATTGTACTTTTATTGACTTGTATTGGAGTTATATGATGTTCTTTATGTTTTGAAATGTAGTCATGCAAGATGTATTACATTTTTTAGCTTCATCTGGCTATTCCTTAGTAAAACGAAAACAAAAAAAATGCATGCCTGAACCAATTAAGTAAATCCAGCTGTAAACTGTGTTCAATTTTAGCACATCCCAAAAGAAGGTGGTGACTTTCATTCCGCCTCTTTCCTTTTCCCTGTAATCCCTGGTTTTCTCAGTTGGAGAACAAGGATTGACACCAGCTTTCTTTGGAAAGACTTCTGTTGGCTTTCATTTGAATGGAATGGTGTCATCCTGAATACAGGGAAATCTCTCAGGATATCATCAAGGGATCCAATGAGAATTTGATCTTTATTATTTGTATTATGGTAATACCATAAAACTGCAGTCAGGATTGGACTCTATTATGTTAGGTGTTGTACAAACATATAGCCTGCCTATACAGTATAATAATGCTTCAAAAGAAAGTGAAGCCCACCACCCCAGAATATTCCTGGCTGATTGTGCAATGTTGTCATAGAGAGATTCCTTCCTGACCCCTACTGCAATTGGCTCATGCCCTGAAGCATGACAATGAGTTATTTGGTCTTAACCTGTATGATTACAAATGTTATAATTGGTCATAAAATTATCTAATCTAGTTTATAAATCCAGTGCTTGTCTCTTTGAGCCCCTATGATTGTGAATTCCACAGGCTGGTATACTCCTTTATGAACAAGTATCTTCTCTTATTTGTTTTAAATCTACCTGCTTTTAACTCATCAGGTGACACTCCCTGTTCTCTTACTATGGAACAAAGGAGAGACTGAGCAGTTTTAACTATACTCTACATAATACTTCAACTCCCCTCTAGCCATTGAAGACCCCTGGACAGTTTTGCTCCACGCGTTTCTAAAATCCTCATTAGTGGAATGACAACTGTAATAGAAAAAAGGATTGAGTCCCTCCCTACTTTCACTGACAACCATCACTATAGTGATTATAAAGACAGCAAAAATATGCCAAGGTCATACAAACATCACGCAGAGTTGCCAGCTCCCAAAGCTGGCATCAGTTTCTCTTTCGTTGCCATGGCAAACAGTGAACAGATAACAGGATACTGAAGACTATGGTGTTGACCCTTCCCTATTGGCTGGAGTGTATTTAAACTCAGCTTCTCTCAAGAATGATCTCAGACCAGCAGAGCTAAAACTTTTAAAGAGAAGGCCCTTGGTGTCTCTTTGGCAAAACATGCTGCTTTCTACACAGCGAGGGCCAGATTTTTCTCACATAGGACTTGTCTACACGCTGAGTTATTTTGGATTAGCTGGACACTCTTATTGCAGAATAACAGTGTCTTTTTCTGGTTTACTTTAATCCACAACAGCTATTCCCACTTTATACGCATACCCTACCTTATTCTGGAATAGCTTTCCTGTGTAGACAAGCCATTATACTGAAGTCAATGGGAGTAGCTCCTGAGTAATAGAGCAGAAATGGGTTACTTTGCTCTTCCAAACAGCTTTCTTTGCTGCAGCTCTCAGATCTGTAATGCTGTAGCAGTTGAACTAGTAAGATGGTTTCCAAATGTCATGCACCATTGATTAGGAAACAGAAGGTTTTGATACCACGGAATTTGTTCTTTTCTGAATTACTGATAATTTCAGGATGTCACGAGGTGCATTGTTAAGCATCATGAGATGTCTGACATGGAAAAATACAGAATATTCAGATAAATCCCGATTTAATTGACGTTAGAAATTAATTAAAGGATATATGCCCATGGGGTCAGGGCTCTATTCTGGCTATTACAAACAGACGATATATGGGAACAGTACAGTGGCGAGAAAATTACAAGTATATGCTAAGAGGGAGTTAAAATGGAAATGTTAACTACACAGATTGTTACAAAGCAACCATTATAATATAGTACAGAAAAAGGATAAATATACTATATATTGAACACTTGTGTTTTCAATTTGACCTTACCAGATGAAAAATAGGTCTCTTCCAATGACCAGTCCATGGAAAATTATAAGCAAAATACAATTTTGCTCCTAAATTCCACTATTCAGGAATAGTTCTGCCCTTAGTCATACCCATGAAACCCTGTTGAAACCAGGGAGGTTGTGAGGGCAGAATTTGACCCTTTGTCTATGCAATTGAGATATCAGAAGGCAGAACAGTGGGCAGAATGTGTCCCGCTGTGTAAAAGATCCAGTGCAAGTGCTTTTTGAGGCAAGGACATCTCTTGGTTCTGTGTTTGTACATTTTTATAGTGCAACCAAAATAAGACCCAAATTAACAGTGAAATGACTGTGATTTATACATTCTTAATAAATTAGTGTCCCCTACTTTACTCACGATAGGTTCAATCTTCCAATAGGCAGAGCACACTCAACTCCCATCAGCAGAGGAGTTGAGGGCAATCAGTACCTCACAGGAGTGCTCAGCACCTTTCAGGGTCAAATCCTAGAACAAATGGTTTACTAACACACTGTCAACTTATTCCCCAACTTGACTTTCAAAAGAAAATAAATTCTTTTCAGAAATCGAATCGTCTCCCCTATCCTAGATGTCATTGATTGGAAGACTTTTCAGTATTATCACTCTGTGGATCTGCAACGAGGTGGTTTTGATTGGAAATTAGATTTCCATTGGGAGCCGCTGCCAGAGCATGAAGAGAAGGTACGCCAGTCTGCCATCAGCCCCATCAGGTAACAGTTCATCAGCCAATATGCTTACTCTCACGTCAGCAGCACAGTCACAAAATCTAACACACCCTCCAGCTAATTGAGAAGAGACAGGATTACATTCATAGTTTTTTTTGGCTCATAATTTTTGAGAGGAGAGGGTTATTGGTTTACATTAAGTTTACATATCCAGTAGGTTTTAATTTATTAATAATATTATTAGACCACAATAGGGCCTATGTTATGGCATGTGCTTTCCAGACACAGACACGGATCCAAACAATGTACAATCTGACTGGGGTGCTGGAACCATTTGTAGAGTGGGGGTGCTGAGAACCATTGAACCAAATTGTAAACCCTGTATATAACAGAAACCACTGTAAGCCAGGGGATGTGGCAGCACCCCCAGTTCTAGCACCTATGCAAACTGAAAAGACAAGGAAGGGGGGGGGGAAAGATGCCACATACAAAGTTATTAGGATAATGATAGTCACATGGCTTATTAATTACATGTTGATATGTTTTGTGTGTGTGTGTATAAGTTAAAAATATGCTAATTTCCCCATCCCTTGACCCTCACTCAACAATTCCTCTCTTGCCTCTTTCTCCTGTACCAATTTCCAGCTTCAGTTCCTTATTTCCTTCCCTCCATAGAGATGAACAAGTCAGTCATGCGATAAATGAAATAGATTAATAGTTGATGGACTCAATTAGGCCCAGATCCTCAAGGATACTTAGACACTTAACTCCAAATTGAAAGCAAAAGGATTTCATATGGAGTAGAAGAAAGTGTGGAAATTGCGGTAGGAGAAGCAGATGACTGAGGTGGAGCAGGGGCGACAGGGATGACAAAATAAGAGACAAGCAGGGAGAAGTAAAGTGTGGCAGTTATGCAGAGCCATAAAGGCAGCCACAAAAAGTTTGAGCTTAATGGAGGTAGACAAGGGGGAGCCAGAGGAGGGCTTCAAATGGAGAGATGTGATCAGATCAACATGTGAGGGTCATCTTATCTGTTCTATTTTTATGGCCTGGAGGAGGTGATGAGGATGTCTGAAGTAACTGAGATGAGAATCTGGGGGAGGTTTTAGCTGGGTGAACAGAGAAAAAAGATTAGAACCTGGAAATATTGTGCAGGGGAAAAAAGGCTGCAAGATTTGGATATCACCTAGAAGTGTCTGAACTGGGAGGAGTTGAAGTTCAGACCTAGTTTATTGAGTGACAGGGAGGATGGTGGTCTGTTCAGTAGTGACAGAGAATGGGGGGAGGGCAGAGGCATTCAGGGAAGGTGGCAGTGTAGTGCTGCTTTGGCAAGAAAAATGGCAAAATGAAGGGAGAGAGAACAAATATGTAGTGGAAGAAGTCTGTGCAACAATGAGAATGATTCCTGGGGTATTCAGTGGCACGGATCAAGACCAGACAAATTGGAGGTTGAGGTGAGCCAGGGTTGAGGGTTAGTAGGACAAAGGTTTACAATGGGGGTCAAGAAGGAGAAAAGAGTCAACGGTGGAGGAGAGAAGGGATTCAGCAACAGAGTCAGTGGAGAAAGAGGAGTGAGCAGGGAGAATGGTGTGGGGGAGGGAATGAGTGTAGAAGAGCAGTCATGGACATGAATGGACTGGAGGTCACAGGGGGCTGAGGAATGTTGGAAGAGATAAGGCAATAACATGAGAGACAGAACTCAGCTATTGAGAGATCAAAGGAGCAGCAGCCTGTAGTGATTCCACAGTTTGGTTGACTTGATGCCAGGCACATCGCTTGGCCGGTCCACGCTGACCGCAAACTTATGGCCAACATCAGGTCAGCTAACTCAGGTCTTCATAACCATGTTCAAACATGGGAAAATTGTAGGTAAGCCCTAAAATCTAGGGTAAAGGGTATCCTTGGTGGGAAGACTGAGGGCAGGACTCAAAAACAGAGAGGGTGCTAAGAGCAAGAGGGCCAGAGGGAAGGAAGCAGCTTCTTGTCTGCAGAGCTTTACACAATAGTGTCTTGTCTGCAAGTGTAGTTTTGGCCATCTCCATTTAAAGTAAACAGCAGTTGTGTACATTTGTAAAATAAATAAATTACACTGAGAAATACCCTGAGCCCCATCTCTCTCCCAACAGCAAAGTGGCTCACTGCAAAGTCCCAAAATCAAGTGGAAAGCAACACACACACACACACACCTTTTAAACTAGAAACACAGTTGACACTTCAAAATTCCCCTGCCACTCTCTCAGTGATTGTAAGGCCCACCACAGGATCATACATTGTTTTATAGAGACCTCTCCATGATCAGAGTAAATCTCATTCTCTGTTTAACTCTCCATCCTAAATTGCAGCAAGATTCACTTTTAAACTGTGCTTTGTCTAGAAGTCCTGTGGTGCCTGGTGGAGTAGTGGCAATGGACCGACATTACTTCCAAAATATTGGCGCTTATGATTCCGACATGACTCTATGGGGGGCAGAAAACCTAGAATTATCCATAAGGGTAAGAATCTGAAGAGAAACGTCAAGTAACTATTGTGTGTTGAAGAGAACAATATTTAAGAGCCCAGAGGCAACTTAGAAAATAAAAACTGAGTATAAAACTGCATCAGGTGGAGAGAAATTTCTGTTTTCTCACAGAAATCTACCCCTAGAGTTCTCCAGCAAGATATCAAGTGACAACACACAGAACCACTAAGTTAGAAGCAGTATGTCATCAAAACAAAGTCTCACTGGCTGACCCTCACCTCATGAAAGGATAATATTTTTAGCACCTTCTGAAAGCTGCATTTTGCAAATAAACCCTATCATGTATGTAGTATTTGGAAAGTGTTAGTTGCAGAATCTTAACTACCGGAATGGACAAAGCAGTGTGTCTTTAACACGTGTTTAACATTTAATGTTTAATGTTAAAAGCTTGAGTAAATCAACAAGTTAAACACATGTTAAAGACACGCTGCCTTGTCTACACTAGGCTGTTAATACATGTTAGCTAACACCTTCCAAATCCTAGTCTAGATAAGGCCTCAGAACACAAGCAGCCAAATTATAGATGCCTCCTTCATGGATGTACTGGGAGAATGGACTTCCTCCTCCTTCTGATGGCTTCCTCCTTGGGGCACCCATAATTTGACCCCATCAGTATTGCTATCAGATAAAATGAACCCACAAGGCTACTGTCCAGAACAGATTTTTACTCGTGTCAGTGTCTATTTCACCTTGTTTTGCACACCTAGGTTACTTACCATTTGCTAAATGGTGTTGATAGCGATGTACTGCCTGCATAGTGGATACACCATG
Organism: Terrapene triunguis; assembly: GCF_002925995.2. NCBI lineage: Eukaryota > Metazoa > Chordata > Testudines > Emydidae > Terrapene > Terrapene triunguis. The sequence goes on along the minus strand of NW_020664435.1, from coordinate 12,236,263 downwards.
TTAGAACCCTTTTTGTCTTCATCTGTGTTACAGGCATGGCTCTGTGGTGGTTCTGTTGAAATCCTTCCATGCTCACGGGTGGGGCACATTTATCGAAATCGTATCCCGCACACTTTTCCCAACGAAGAGGCTACAGTGAGGAACAAAATCCGAATAGCAGAGACCTGGCTGGATTCTTTTAAAGAGATTTTCTACAAGCATGACACAGCGGCATTCCTAATTAGTAAAGTAAAGACATAAGTGATGGTCCATCTCAGGAGGGAGTAAAGTAAATCCTTACCATTTGGGGAAGGGGAGGAGAGAGAGTTTTTCTTTTCCTAGCTGATTAATGCTGTCTGTTAACGTCCCACCTATTGTTTAGCCACTTCCAGAGGAAATAATTTTGTCTGCAGAGAAACAGGCACCAAGTGCACCAGATTTAGGAAAGTGTTTATTAAGGGATAACACTCACTGAAAAGGTGATGTCTTGTTTAGCTCATGGTTGTCCAGAAGAAATTGGCTGTATTCTCACAAAACTAGAGTGAAGCACACAGGAAGAGAACAGAAAAGTTCTAAGAGCAACAGACACCCCAACCACTATACACCAATTAGATTTTCATTTGAGGAGTCATAAGGATGCGTTGAAAAGAGGATTGGATACCAGCTGCCATTCTGTCTTACAGTTAGGGTGTGGAACCAGAATGGCAAAGCATCACTACTCACAAATCCTCCTGGAGTGACTCACCATGCTCCACAACCATAACGTAGCTGGTGGCTGTTTGGATTCAGCACTGTGACTGAAATATGTCTTAAAATCTAAACAGCAGAGTTGTTGACAATTCTGCTGCTTGCCTTATTTCTTTGGCTTTGGTACATTTCATTATACCAGCAACCTTTTCCACTCACTGGTAGGTCAGAAGTTTGAGCAGTTTTAGCAAGCAGGTGAAAAAGTAGACTCCGTAAAGGAGAGATGTCATTAATTTAAAAATGCTGTGCTTACAAAACTGAAGACTGATGAGAATGCTACAGCTAGGCAGTGCGTGGGTTGGCACTTAGCACTGTATGAGTTTCCTCAAACAATTTTGGCACTGCATTTCAGTCCTGACCTGCCAAACCCCAGTTGCTGCAGTCCTGAGTTGCCCAATCATGCTAAATTTTATGACAAGTTTGAGACTGTATCAAACTAATTTTTTTCATCTGATTTTTCTCTTGTTACTTAAATTGCAGGACTTGAACCCCATTGGCCAAATTGGCATCTAATTTATACCCCTGCAGTTTCTTTGAGTCAATGAGCTAGCAGTGTAACTGAGAGGAGAATGTGAGCCCAGGTTGGCAGAGATCAATGACTGGTTTCTTATTTTATTTAATAATTAACTGAAGGCGCTTCTTGTTAACTAGGTAATAACTTTATCCTGAGCTAGTAAACCCTTCAGCCTTCAGTGTTGAAGTTTATTTGCTATCAAAACCTTTGCCTTTGGCCTCAGCGTTTATTTTGTCCAGGTAACTGTTATTACCTCACAAATATAAAATACTCTCAAATGATATTCATGGTCAGCTAACATAAATAACCAGTTGGGAGGGGGGGAGGAACTGATGAGGAAAAGGCCTGAGAAACGGTCTCTGAAATAAAATCAGAGGGCAACATGGTGATATGTTTGTGCCAAAGTACAGAAGTGCAAGTTCAATATATGTAACAGTGACAATGAAGGTGCAAGGGAGGCTGGATAAGGAACAATGGTAGATTTTTCAGCCTAACAGCTTGTAAGGTAATCTATTACCTTCTTCCACATACAGTATTTTTGTGCCAGTATAGCATGGTGTTTTAATCCATACAGGCAATGAATGAAATAATTTGCAGTGCATTTACTTGCAATCATCATAATAGTCTTGTCCCTGAGTGATTTGTTGAATTGATATGGTAAATAGGGCCATCTACTGGCCCTCGAAAAATCCAGGCAATATTAGCTGAACATTGACTCCTACTAAGTAATTTTTTAAAAATGTAACCCCAATTTAGATTGCTTTATACATTTTTTTCCATTCAGAATTTATTTTTTCTGGGTCTGAACTGTATTCTGCCCAGGATATCTATGGCATGAACATTAATATTGATGAATAAATCTTTTCACTTTCAATTTTTTAGCTTATTTTGTTTCTTTAAACCAGGTTAAACTTATAACCACAATTTCATCTCAGATTGTTTTGGCTAGAGACTGACCTGCTTCACAGTATTCTCCAGAGTCCTGCCTCCAGCACCAAATCTAAACTGTAATTAATATGACAAAATGACACCAGCTGACATCTGCTTCCTAGACCCCAGTAATTCTCATGTGTACTGTCCCGTTTTAAGGAATCCACAGACAAATTTTACTCCTGGTTGATTTCTGTGATTCACTGGAGATCTCCCGAGTGATGGGTCTGAGTGACCCTGATACTTTTGAGTTAGTGATTTGAGTTGCTGGACTGGTATTAATGAGACAAATCCCCTGTGATTTACTGCTAGAGATGGGATTAGCGGAGGCATTCAGGTTGGAGCTCCCTCAGTATAAATGACAGGGAGCTGCTAGCAGCATATTCTCCATGAGGGGTCCTTGGTTTTGGAACTTACTCCTTCACTTGGTCTGCCAGAACCCAGTCTTGTAAGTTTTCTGGACAGGCTGCAAAGCCCATATCTTTCTCTCTTCCCAAAGGCGATTGAGGAGTAGGTGACCTGAGGGGGATATATTTATGGGCAGTCCTTTGTTTATGTTGCAATTTTTAATGTATGGCATAGGCACTCAAAGCAACAGGTGGGTGCCAAGAGCTGAATTTTAAAAATCTGAAGAAATAAGTAAATCACTGGCCAGAAGGGTGCAATAGATTGCTAAGAACTGCGGGGGGTCAGACTTTGAAAAGTATTTAGACCAGGACGCCATTGTGCTGGGCCCTGTACAAACACAGAACAAAATGATGGTTCCTGCCCCATACAGCATCTGCAGAAACAAATTATTCACATAATATGATGAGCAATTGATGGGGAAAATAATAAAATCAATTGTTTATAGATATAATTTGATCAGCATTACTGCATATGTTAGACCAACTTCTAGGCTCATTTATCCACACTGCAAAGGGGATGTAAATAAGAGCAGATTTTGGTCTGTTAAAGCCAGGGCATTAAATGGCAACCAATAAGCCAAATTCTTACAGCCCCATTGGTTTCAGTGCAGTTAGTGTAGAATTTGTTTTTTGTTAAAAAGAGGGTAAAGAATTATTGATTTTGCAAGATAATTACACTTGTTATGGCTGATGAAAATCCTTATTCCCACCCCATGTCTCAAATTTGAGACACTCAATCCCCTTCCCACCCCAGACTAAATGTTATTTTAGTAGTAACTCAAACGAGAGACACGACACTAATTGTAACTTGCTGTACATAAGGGGTGGCAGAACTGAGCCCTCCCTGGGCAGTATATTTCTTTTCCAGCTTCTCAAAAACAAATATATTAGTACTTGTTTACTATCCATTCAATTGCCCTATGCTTTCTCATATAAGGCTGAGAAGCCAGATTGCAACGAGCGCCTTCAGCTGCAAAAGCGACTGGGCTGTAGAAAATTTCATTGGTTTATATCAAATGTATACCCCGAACTCCACCCACCAGAGTACAAACCAAGATTCTCTGGCAAGGTAAGAGGGAAATTATTATTATTATTTGTATTACTGAAGTACCTAGAGACCCCCAACCGAGATCAGAATCCCGTTGTGCTAGGTGCTGTACAAACATATAGTAAGAGACAGTCCCTGCCCTGGACAGTTTACAATCTAAATAGACAAGGCAGATAAAGAATTGGAGGGAAAACAAAGGCACAAAGAAGTAAAGTGACTTGCCCAATATCACACAACAAGTACCAACTCAGGAACTGAACCCACTTCTCCTGACTCCCAGTCCAGTGCCCTATTCCCTAGCTCATGCTGCCTCCCCAAAAATTATAGGATTTCACATTTAATAATTATAACTTATTAAAACACACATTTAATAAAACTGTTTTATGAGCCAAATCCTGAGACTCTTAGTTTCTATTCAGTTCTTTCTCAGGAAAGTTCCTATTGACATTAATGAGAATTTGCCCAAGAAAAGACTAAGTACTGTGTAAGACTCTCCGAATTTGACCCAATGTGAAAAGGCTTAGCTGTGCCTCAACGAGAATGAGAGCGAGTATGGTACATGAGCAGGGGATCTCATCCTGAGCTCAGAGTTTAGACGTAGCCCTGGCATTCCGCTTGATAGATTCAGAAACTGTAATGTAATATACTACTAGTTATCCTGATATTGTATAGCATGCTATATAATTCCACGTTGTCATAACATACCAGCATATGTAGTAATGGTCATTATACTGAAAACATTCTTGTGACTATTGTATTAAATTCAGTACCGTATACACAAACAGGACAATTATTAGAGCTCATCAGAAAATAGGTTTTTGTGTGGAAAATTGTGACCTTCTGTTGAAAACTGAACACACAAAACCAAACATTTGGAGAGATTTGGGTGTTCAGTTTTTCTGACAAAAACATCAAACATTTTCAGGGAATACAGAAAGTTTCTGCAAAAATTTCAATTTTCTCAAAATCCCAATTTTCCATAAAAAATGGTTGGAAAAGGTTCAACCAGTTCAACTAATTATAAACTGAAGGTTTAACTTTAACTTTGCCAAATAGCATGATCTCGTGTCACTCTACTGACAAGGCTCAGTTTCGCTCAATATGCGAGTCCATTTGATCTTGCCTATGAGTGAAAGGACTCTACCTACTGAATAATTAGCCAAAGCATGTACAATAAAAAGGATACAACCCACGCAACATTAAAAGTTAATTAAAAAACATTTCCTTTTTAACTGATTGTACTTTATTTCAGTATAAATATTTATTTGCAGCTGTACAACACTGGTGTTGGCTTCTGTGCAGATTACAGATCTGCCTGGGATGCTGCAGAAGGTCCTATTGAGCTGTCTCCTTGTAGTGACAATATTAACCAGGTATTGTATATTTAAAGCTTATGTGTACTGGCATCAAATTTAAGGCCCAGATACAGGAAGGTATTTAAGCTGGTCCCTAACTAACTTTAAGCATTGCCTTCAATAAGAGTACTCATGTGCTTTAAAGTTAAACACATGCTTATGTACTTTCTTGAATCAGGGGCTAAATGATGAGCAGCTAAATTACTGCAACAATGTGTCTTGCTGATTTTGTCCCATCCAAAAAATATGGTTTTTTTTCCATTTGGGAATCAGTTCATCTGCACTGGACACTATTAAAATATGGAGGTTCACCACACTACTTACCCCATGATATTTTCAGTATTCCCTATACTAAAAATGAGAAATGTATATGACTGGACTGACACACAACAAATACTGCAGTATATTGAATTATTGCAAATGGTAAATGTCAAGATTTTCATGATCTTGACTGTTATTTTTTCAATCAGTTTTTGGAAACTTAAGAAAGGGAAAAATCATATTTTAGTTAATATAATAGAATGGTTACTTAGCACACTGCTTGACAGTACAATAATTTAAAGCAATGATTTACAATACAGTAAAAACATTCATTCATTCAAATGAAATCTCAGTAAGCAGTCTTTGTCTAATGAAAATCCAACCAGCATTGTGACAGCTTTACTGTATTCTGCCCCTCTTTTAAAAATGATTTCTCCTTCCACCATCTAATATGCAAAGTGTAATTTAACCAGCAACACACCTAGGATATGTCTGTTCATTTTCCATGACAGATATTTAACGCTGGCTACTGTTTTTCACCTGAAATTGTTTGTACTTTTTAGGTCATTTAGATATTTAAGTATTTGATCTGCAGGCACACGCAGACATCTACATTAACTAAAGTGTTTCAGTCCAGAGATTTGTGGATGCAAAAATGAAAGCCTGGTTTACATCAAGCTAAAAATGAGGTTTTTACTTTCTATCTCCATAGAGGTCAGTCAACAACACTGAGTTCTGGAATAATGTTAAACAATTAGAACTCTATGCTCTGATCCTTATACACCTCTACCCCGATAGAACGCTGTCCTCGGGAGCCAAAAAATCTTACCGTGTTATAGGTGAAACCACGTTATATCGAACTTGCTTTCATCCGCCGGAGTGCGCAGCCCCCCCGGAGCGCTGCTTTACCACGTTCTCTCTGAATTCCTGTTATATCGGGGTAGAGGTGTACATCCAAAACTCCCATTAAAGATAGGGGAAGTTTTGGAAGCTCAAGAAATATAAGACCAGGACCTTAGATTGTATATGCAAATATTTGCATCCTGATTGGTTTGCAAAAGTTCTGCTTCCTGATTGACTCAAAGATAGATGTTTTCCCCCTGAACTTTTAAATTCATCTCTCTTTTTGAATGCTGAGAATGAACTCAGTGGTAGTTGAAACTGTCCAGCACATGCGGATTGGGCCTATGAGTACAAAGTGATTGTTTATTATTTTCAGTAGCATGGAATGGAAGACTTGGAAGTTTAGGGCACAAATCTATCAACTCTAGAATAACAGAGATGGATTTTTCCCATATTCTGATGTCTGGGAATGTCCCACCAGCCGGAGTACATTTTAAAAAAAATATTGCCTACAAATGTTATATTCTGCATCTATTTTATACATATTATCCAATCCTAAAAACCTTTACTCATGGAAATAGTCCCAGGAAAGTAGTCGTGCAAGGACTACTTGTAAGAGGATAGGTTTGCAGGATCAGGCCTATTGTGTCTCCTTCATTCATCTTGGAGTTTTATGTTAACAGACAGGAAATGATTTCGGATACTAGCAACTAAAAATGAATTGGAATGTTCTTCAACTTTATTAATGCAAACAAACCCTTCCTTTTCTAGCATTTTGAATATAACAGTATGAAGGAAATCCGGTTTGGTTCCGCTCTGCAGTTTTGCTTTGATGTCAGACATGAGAAGGTTATCCTTCAAAACTGTACACAAGAGACAGAAAATAACCAGCAACAATGGGATGTCCAGGAGGTGTGTAGTGGTTTTGTCATGAAGCTAGGCTAACTGAAAATAGTCCAAAAGTTGTCGGGAAGGGGTTACCAGAAGTTTTAGAGTGTGGTTTCACTGCATCACAGTTTGCATCCAAGGTACTGTGAAGCTATTTGTCTTATTCACACCAACTTCCTTATACAAATTTGCTTAAGAAAAAGAGTTAAAGCAACCATTCTATAGAACCTCATGCTCTAGATTTTTGCTGTACTAGACTAACCTATTTATTTTATAGGGGATCCTGGAATATATGAACCAGTGATTATGAAATTAACCTAAGGGCAAACCCCACCCCACTTCTGTAGGCACAAAGGACCCTTACAGCAAAGGAACATGTACAGTCCTGCTACGCAGGCTGGGAGAGGTGCGAGAGGACCCAGATTCTGGGAACACATGAAGAAGGGGTTAGCCCCTTGCTTGTCTTGAATTGGATCTCTTTTGGGAGTAGGGTGGGGCCTTAAAATTCCCCCTCTACTGCTGTATAGGAGTATCTCCTTCTATAAGAATTCAATATTATTCAGTGGAATTCACCCAGCAAGGTAGGAAATTATCTGCAGCATGGGAAATTGTAAGGTTCCAGGACAATATATAGAACAAAGTGTTAAAAGAGATCTGGACAGATTTATGAGTGGGATTGTAAAATGGGTTGCTTGTCATGGTAGGGGGCAGGGCTCAGCAGCCCTGGGACTCACCGGTTTATGTCTTATGTTCTTACAAGCTCATCCGTCTAGGCTTCAGACAGCTACCTGCAGGGGTCAGGAAGGGATTCTCCCACCGCTGCCAATGTATTCTGTTTTTGTTTTTTTGTCTCCTTCCTGTGAAACATCAGAAATGCCCATGGCTGGAGATTGAACACTGGACAGGGTGGGAGAGGGCTCTGAGGTGGCATCAAGCATTCTCTGTCTCGGGTGCTTGGCTGGCTGCTTCTTGCTCATGTGCTCAAGGTCTAACTGATCACCATGTGTGGAGTCGGCAAGGAATTTCCCCCCAGGCCAGATTGGTGGTGACCTTGGGGGTTTTTCACCTTCTTCTGTAGCATGTGGATGAGAGTCACTTGCCAGGATTATCTGGGTGTATATCACCTAATCATTTCCCTGCCATTACAGGAGCCTTGGGGACTGGTGCATGTCGTTCCCGCCTGTTCTCTCCCAGTGGCTAGGGTTACCATATGTCCGGATTTTCCCAGACATGTCCAGCTTTTTGGTCCTCAAATCCCCATCCGGGAGGAAATTCCAAAAAGCCGGGCATGTCCGGGAAAATAGGGAGGGGTCGTGGGGCTTGGATCCGGGCTGGAGCCGCTGGGGCTGGGGCTGGAGCCGGAGCCGCTGGGGCCGGCGCTGCTCGGCCGGAACCGGGGCCCGAGTGGAGCCAGGCCGGAGCCGCTGGGACCGGGGGCGCTCGGCCGGCGCTGCTCGCCCAGAGCCGGGGCCGGGGCCGGGCCGGAGCTGCTCGGCCGGAACTGGGGCCCAAGCCGAGCCGGGCCGGAGCTGCTGGGACTGGGGTTGGGGGTGCTCGGCCGCCGGCCGGCGCCGCTCAGCCAGGGCTGGTGCCCCAGGGCCTGAGCCGAGCTGGAGTCGCCGGGGCCAGGGCGGGCCAGAGCCACTTTGCTGGAACCGGGGCCGGCGCCCCAGGGCCCAAGCCAAGCTGGGCTGGAGACGCCGGGGCCAGAGCCGCTTGGCCTGGAGGGCCGGACTGGGCCACGCCTCCTCGCGCCCCCCCAGCCCCAGCTTACCTGCTGCCTGCCTGTTTCAGGCTTCCTGCGAACATTTGATTCATGGGAAGCAGGGGAGGGGGAGGAGCAGGGGGCGGAGCGTTCAGGGGAGGGAGTGGAGTTGGGGCAGGGACTTTGGGGAAGAGGCAGAGTTGGGGTGGGGCCGGGAAGGGGCGAGTTGGGGCGGGGCTGGCGCACAGGGAAGGGGCGGAGTTGGGGGGCGGGGCCCCATGGAGTGTCCTCTTTGTTTTTTTAAAATATGGTAACCCTACCAGTGGCACATCATAGTCTAGTCCTCTGTGGACTGTAATACTTTGATCTAATTTCAGTTGTTGGGTTTACTGTGCAGATTCTGGGTGATGTTGGTGGCCTGGGATATACACAAGGTCAGACTAGATAATCTGGTGGTCCCTCCTGGCCTTAAACTCTGACTCGATGAACTTCCAGTTATTCCACACACAGAACAGGTACACGGCAGTCACATGGGTACTACAGCTCTGAGTCTATTATAGTTGCAGTTATGGGGCAGTCCTGCTACCACTCTACTTCCCAAGGGGAGGATTCATTTTCCCCAGCATTGGACTAGGTTAATCTTGGCACGACATAGCCCAGCAATTTATGCTGGGTACAACATTTACCCTCTAAAAAGCAGAAGGCACTGGGGGAGGGGCTAATCTTAATAGGTGCTGAGTATGTACAACTCCCATTGGATCAATAGGAATTATGGGTACTCACCACCTTTCAGGATCGAACCTAAGACTTTTACAGTAATCATTAAATTTAAAGTACTACTCCAAATAAACAATCACCGATCCCTACTGATTGCATTTCTTTGTTAGCAGTTTAAAATACACATTCTGATCTTTATTGAAAGTCCTTTACTTTTTCTCCATTCCTTCTGCCCCTTTTTTGTCTTTTTGTAGGGTGGAATGATTGTCCACATCCCTTCTGGAAAATGTCTAGAGGCAGTGAAGAGTGAAGCTGAGAAGGACTTGTCCTTACATGTATGTAACAAGAATGAGAATCAGCTGTGGCGATTTGATCACTTGCATGTGCTAGATGAGAGATGACTGACAGGTCTATGTGAAGACTGTCTCCAAACCTCATGGTCACTTTCATTTGGGATTCAAGACACACAGATTCCTGCATGCAGAAGAAAGTTGTGTGTGTCTGCCACGGTCTTCAGGAGAAGATAGAAAGATCTTGCTTGGAAAGTCTTGCTCAAGGAATTGCAGCAGGCTCCTGGTTTAACCAACTCAAGCTAAAAATTACTATTTGTTCTCTTCAACCAGAGAATAAAAGTACTGCGAGTATCAGTAATGACTCTGCAGCTCTACTGCTGCAGAAGACAAGAAGTTTGTCCTTTTAAAGAAACTTGGAAGACAAATTGCCAAAGGGTCTCTCTTCTAAAACTTCTAAGAAAACAGGAAGATGAATCTTTGTGAAACTTTAGAAACTCTCTCAAAGGAAGTCCGCCTTGTTAGGATGAGAGTTTAGCCAAGCTGTACGGTGCACTTGACCCATATAAAACAAAGTAGGTTTTGTATGTATCAAAGTAGAACATAATTACTTTTGTAAGAAATAGTTAATATATTCCTTTCCAAATACACTGAGCCAAATACCCCACTCAGTGAGATTGCACAGTGTGTGTGAATTAGCACAGAATTGGGTTACATCTTGTTCTTGTTAAAAATTCTCATTGATGTCAATGGGAGTACAATCAGACTCTCTGTCTTTGGCCCATTGTCTCTCTCTGCCTTAATCCACAATCTAAATTGGATGAGACAATGACTCCAAAGAAATGGATAGATGTACAATGTTCGTGCTTTAGTTTCCTTTGGGTTTTAATAACTCCTTGTCAGCAAACTTTCCATTAGTAGGCTTCAGCACACCCAACAAGAGCAGAGTACGAAAGATTTAGGAGAAAAAAAAAACCTCGCAAACAACATGTATTTTGACATGGAATTTATTGGAGGCATTCAATTTTGGCTAATAAAACATTGAGATGAATTAATGTACTAAAGCAAAGTATCACTCAAGTTGTAAAACTTGAAAGCAGAAAATGAAAGGACTTTAGCTGCACAAGACTTTATAGCTACGTAAGAAGAACAAATTGGTGTCTGCTTCCTTTTCCTGCATCTGCTGCTAGCTACTTTAAAGAATAAGAGTGTTGACGCTACACCAGAGGATTCCTATAGCCCCTTACTCACCATGGGTCTCGTAGATGATCCTCAAAAGGAACTCATCAAGGTTCTTTTACTGGGAGCGTGATCGTGCATCCCTTCTGACCTCAAGTCTCCCACTGAAGTTAACGGCAATTATTATAATATGAGGAATATAGTGTCAGGCTGCCTGTGTCAGACAGTCTGACTTGCATGAACACTTTATCTGGAGTCCTTAAATTAGGAATGAAATCAAATAGGGCTGACACCTTCGGGTGCTTCCAAAATAGGAGGGGGAGAAGCTTGGCAAGACAGAGAGGTGATTGCAGGATGGAGCCTTTTCCTAACTACCTGGCTTTCCTTTAGATTGGCTCACAATTCATTTCCATATCAATCAATCGCAGCTTTCATACAGTCATTAAGGGAGCAGTGCATCGCTATTGAAACCTAATTTATTGCTGACTTTTTAAAAAGAGACAGAGAATGTTACTTTTACTAAGATTTAGAGCAAATTGACTTCACAGTGGGGCTTGGCACAAGGCTGAAAATAACAGAATGTTCTGCTCAGAACAAGCCAGGTATCAGCCTTTGGGAAATCCCAGAAAATAACATTCAACAATAGAAATCAGTCACAACAGAAGAAACGAACATCATTGAGCGCTGTGTCATCAATAAAAGCATTATGGTATGGGTCCTGTTTGGTTTCAATGCCACAAATTCCACCTCTTGTGCAGGCATTACTCCATCCACCATAATCACCAAAGCTACCGCCTGTTCCTTCTATGATAGCACCACTGCTACAGCGGAATTTGATACTGTTAGCGGCTGTATCATCTAAAATTCCTTGTGGAACTTCAACTTTCAGCTGAAAGGCTGTTAGGAACCCTGTTGGACACCAAGTGATTCCCGACCATTGCCCAAACCTAGGGGGAGAAAGACAATTTAAATATATTTTTCTCTATTTGTTACATAAAAGCCAGTGAAATGTTATTTTAATCAAGGCTGATCCATTTTTAAAATGGGAAGTATGCCAGATTTTTCTGAATTATTTTGAATGTATTATTTATTATGTGTTGAACACCAGCTGTGTTTGGACTCTGCAGAATACACAGCGGATACCATTCCTTCAACCCAGAGCTTACATTCCAAAAATAAAGTGACAGCACAATGACGGCAGGTTGAACTTATCACAAAGCAGCAAGGAGCTTTTCCTGTTTGAGGGCAGGAAAAAGTTGGAACAAAACTGAAGAAATGTGAATGTCCTGTTCACAGTGTATGTGTCAAACTCAAGAAAACCTGAGAAAGCAAGATTCACTGTAGATATATGCACACCAGAAAAAAGCCTTAAAGTAAATCCATTTACATCAGTGGAAGCAAGAGGAGAATATGTTTCTTAATATCAATTAAAAATAGCTTGGAGTTTACTCTTTGTTGCCTGCAATAATTGTAAATGTGTGCCTGGAAAAAAATTATACCCATACTTCAAAATCTGGATTTATGTTATGTCCACACTTTAAAACTTTGATATTTACATGAATATTAAGAATATCTAGAGTGTTCATAATTAATGTCAACAAACATTTTGGAAGGGATATTAAACCTTGTGCTTCAGGACTCAGGCCAATCTCTAACGGTCAGAAACCAGGATTAGACCTATGCAGGGGGCATTCTCCCATCCGCCTACTGAAGGATCATTGCATGTCTTCTAGTGCTGGCCACTGTAGGGGAGAGGATACTGCACTCTAGATGGACCTTGGCAGTTCCTAAAATCAGGTAATATAAACCCAATAAATGGCTGAGCCATATGTATCAGTGACCCACAGATCCTTTCATACACAAATTACATTTAAAAAACAAACTCTTTACATTACATAAAGACATTGATACAAACTGATAGGGGGTGAGGCATTCAAAGTTGAAACTGATAACTTGGCCCTAAAGGGGACATCATCAACTTAAAAATAATCACATTTCTGTCTGAACATTTCCCTATTACCGTTACAAGTAATGTCAAAGACTATTATAACTGAAAAATGAAGGGGAAAAAATTCTCTCTTTTTTTTTCTGTTTCTTTTCCTTTGTGCATATGGCAGAACTCTATGTATAGTCATTTTCACTGTTTCCCCTCTGAAGTCAGCCAGGTCCTGATCCTGCAATCAGATCTATTAGCTGGACCCCTCCACTTATGCAGTGTCCCATTGGGGTGGAAGGGTCCACTCTAGTAGATCTGATTGCAGTGTCAGGGCTTAGTTACTTAGTTTCCCTTGCCTGGGCAGAACTTCTACACAACAAGGTGGGGGGGAAATATATATATAAAAACAGGGAAATGTGATTGCCAACATTTTGGCCTCAGGAGCAGGTAAAGTACCTGGAATTACTTTTAAGTTGTTATTTTTAAAGTGACTAGATTCCAGATTGACAGTGTCCCTATAACACAAGTTGTTATAAGAAAATTGTAAAGGCCAAATATTCAAGTGAGGATGAAGTGTCAGTTTTAACTTTAAAGACCATCCAAGCTGTGCCTGGGGCAAAAGGTAAGAAATTCAAACACAATACAAGCAATGTCTGCTATTTAAATTGTAGCCTTTTTTCTCTGAATTTTGCAAATCATGCATAATTAATACATTGAGCCAAATTCATTGGGCTACACTGGTGTAACATAGACGATAACTTGGCCACTTCCTCGGTAGTGGTAAACAATTATATTCCCAGCATAAAAACTTAAAAAGAACAACCTGGAGGCAATAACAGCTGCTCTCTGGTTGACAATGCTACAAGTTCTCAGGTTCCTCCTCATCTGGTTTACTATAGATCAAACAAAATATAAAAGGTTGAAGTACCATTAAACTTACTTTCCAGAATCAGATTCAACGGTAAAGACAGCACTACTCGTATTGTTGATTTTTATGCAAAATAAACGGATCCCATTTAGTGCAGTGTCATCACTAGCTCCTCCATACTCCTCCATCTAAAATATACAGAAATACAGTAAGATCATTAACAGGATAAGAACCTATCGCTCTGACAAAGGTATGGATAAAGTAATCAGGTTCAGTTACCTTTACACTATATCCCATAGCATAGAAATGTTCTGGGCACATATCAATCCATGTCCAAGTGCCCCAAGGTCCTCCATTACTGACATTTATTGAGCTGTAATACTTTCTGTTTGAGAAAGTGCCATTAGCGTGGATTTCTCTTATACCAGAGACTGGGGAGACATAGGTTAAGCCAACCAAAAGGAGAATAGGAATGGCCTGCATGTTATAACAGCTGGATGAAGTAGTGTGAGCCACAGCACTAGTTTCTGCACTCTGTCCTTTATACCCCATTTTATCTCTGCCAATTTGATTAAAATAACAAATGTGTTCAAGATTGTCACATGGGAAAGTAGAACAAACAGTGTGTTTTGCAATGGTAATTTACTGGCTCGTGTTCTTAAATTAAATCTGGAAAGTCTGCAGCCCTCAGATTCTGCCCTGAATGAAATATAACAGTGCACAGTGAAATCCCATAGTCCTTCAACATAACTTCCATTGAAGTCAATAGGAGTTTTCTCTGAGTAGGCACCTGTGATGATATGGCAATCTATGTACAGCTTATGAATGCTATTTGATATTATGAACTCTGTGTATGGTTATCAGCATTGCCAACCTCAGTGATTCAAACCCAAAATCATGATTCAGACTCCAAAAAAATCTTGAGATTGGCCCAAAAAATCATGAGATGTTTAAAAAAGACGATGATGTGTTTTTTCAGTATGCCTTTTGACTATTGAACTGCCCCAGCCCATTCTGAGTCTGGGTGCGCCAATTAGTGTTGCCCACAATCCCAAATGTATTAGGTAAGGTGATGTGGACCCTCTGGTCAGGAGCTCTCACCGCAACATCTGGTCATCCCCTGGCTAGCAGTTAATCTTGTCCCCAGCCATTTTATCAGTTATGTCCCCACCCAGTCCCCATCAATTCAGCCTCATCCCTCATGTTCAGCCTCCCACAGTGTGCTCTACTCCTCCTGGGGTTCTTCACTCTCTCTCCCATGCCAGGTCCCAGCTCCTGTCATGCTATGAGGGGTAAGCTCCAGGGGCTTTTCACCCCCTTCTGTCCCTTCCTGGGCCAGGTGCTACAAGGGGAGAAAGAGGAGCAGAAATGATGCCCTGTCCATTTTTCTCACAGTACGAGAGGGGGACGAGGAAGCAGTGTTGCACTGAGCTGTGGAGCTCTTTGCTCCCTCCTTCCCCTGTGAGCATGGCAAGTGGAGAGGAGAGACTCTGTTGGCTTCTGGTGAGGCTGAGCTTTGTGAGGGGACTGGAGCTTCTTGCATCATTTTGCAAGATGAGCTCCAGACATCTCTGAAATCCTGTCACTTGCACAAAACTCACAAACGTTGGCAATACTGCATTAGGCATTTATGGTGGTCTTTACAGTATTCTTCCATCACATTTCTTGTGCTATTGAGAGAGGGAGTAGGACCTGGCCAACTACCTCTGAATGTAATAGAGACTAACAACCATCAACAACTGAATAGACCTTGCCCAAGCAGAGCAATGGTGTTGCAGCAACCTAGGTAAAATCAGTCCTCTCCAGATTATCTATGGAGGACAAGAGAATGGAAAATTCCCCAAAGGGAACAAGGAGATCTGTGTGTTAGTGCAGGCCTTCAAAAACACAGAGGCTGAGAAGATCAAGGGTGGAGAGAAAGGGGCTTGGCTTTCTGGGCACGAGGGAACCTTTTGATTGGCATACCAGCCAAAGTTGATGCAGGAGTCAGTGAGGAGACTCCATGATCTGGAGGAGAAGCCTGGGCTGGAGGAGTGAAGTCCAGGAGATGGGACTTGGAATTTTGAAAGGACACTGACCAAATACCAAGGAACATTCAAAAGTGGTAAAAAAAACAAACAAAGCACCCCTAGAATGGTTTACAGATGATTTACTATTTTACCTACATCTGTATATCTTTTGTGCTGTCTATGAGTAAAGTGTGCTTTGTTTTAGAAATCCATCTGCAAAGATTGTGTCTGTTTCAAATATTACATGTTCCTGAAGGGTTAAACTATAACTAATGTACTCATGAGG
The DNA here is from genome assembly GCF_002925995.2 of Terrapene triunguis. Taxonomy (NCBI): domain Eukaryota; kingdom Metazoa; phylum Chordata; order Testudines; family Emydidae; genus Terrapene; species Terrapene triunguis. The sequence continues at coordinate 12,220,301 of NW_020664435.1, read as the reverse complement.
GTGGAGCTCTGGGGGAGGATATGCTTAAGCTGCTGGAGTGTATTGGGATGGGTTCGATACTGGTCTTGGGGCTAGGGCAGCTGGACTGTTGAGTCCCATGTATAAGAAGAGGTAGCAGGCAGAGTCTATGCCCAGGGAGTGAGCCTAGTGGCCAAAGAAAGGCCTGGAATCTATCCAGACCCAGGAGAACTTAAAAGCACACAGATTCAGGGTATGGATCCAAATACAGCAGCCTGAGGTATATCCAGCAAGGGGGAGTTTGACAGGTCTGTGACACCTCTGCAGCAACTAACCTCTAGAGACCACAACCAGTGAAACACCCCAAAGGCCACCTCAGGGACTTTTACCTTGCTGAATGATCACACATCTTGGACACTTATAGTGCAGAAACAATTTCCTAACATTATGATTATAGAGTAGGTCAGGGGTCGGCAATGTTC